>NW_006408594.1:13114968-13117990 GCF_000296735.1 Chrysochloris asiatica
GCATTGATTGTGGACCCAAGCAAAATGAAGTCTTTTGACAACTTCAAACTTTTCTCTGTTTCTCATGATGTTATTTATCATTATTATCCAGTTGTGAGGATTTTTTTTTTCTTTACACTGAGATACAATCCATATTAATGGCTGAAGTCTTTGACTTTCAAGCACTTCAAGTCCTCTTCACTTCCAGCAAGTAAGGTTGTGGCATATCACAGGTTGTTAATGAGTCTTTCTCCAATCCTAATGCCACCTTCTTCTTCATGTAATCCAGCTTCTCAGATTATTTGCTCAGCATACACAGAATGAATAAATACAATAAAAGGCTACACTCTGCTGCACACCTTTTCTGATTTTAAATCATGCAATATCCTCTTGGTCTATGTGCTGCCTCTTCATGGGCACAATTAAGTGCTCTGGAATTCCCATTCTTCAAAATTTTATACATAGTTTGTTATGATCCACACAGTTGAATACCTTTGCACAGTCAATAAAGCACAAGTAAACATTTTTTCTGTATTCTCTGCTTTCAGCCAAGATCCATCGGACATCAGCAATGACATCCTTCACTCCACGTCCTCTTCTGAATCCGGCTTGAACTTCTGGCAGTTCGCTGTTGATGTACTGCTGCAACTGTTCTTGAATTATCTTCATCAAAATTTTACTTGCCTGTGATATTAACGATGCTGCTCAATGAGTTTCACATCCTGTTGGGAGATGGTGCTGGTCTAACGGCATAATCCTCACCTTTCATACTGAAGGTCAGTGGTTGTTGTTGTTAAGTGCCGTTGAGTTGATTCCAACCCATAGCGACCCTGTATAGGGTTTCCAAGGAGCAGCTGTGATGAGCTTGAACCACCGACCTTGCAGGTCAAACAACTTTGCAGTCTGACGTAAATGATAATTATTGGAAAACTAGTTGCTAAGTGTCATCGAGTCAGTCTACTAATAGCAACTGTATGCACAACAAAAGGAAATACTGCCTGCTCCTGGGCCATCCTCACAATCATTGCTGTCTGAGCCCAGCCAGGGTCTCAATCCATCTCGTTAAGGGGCTTCCTCTAATTTCATCAATCCTCTACTTGACCAAGGAGCTCTGGTAGCGTAGTGGTTAGGAATCGGGCTGCGAACCTTAAGGTCAGCAGTTTGAAACTACCAGACGCTCTGTGGGAGAAACATGAGGATTTTCTGCTCCCATAAAGATTTACAGCTTTGGAAACCCTGTACAGGATTGCTATGGGTCGGAACCGACTCGACGGCACTTAACAACAACTACTTGACCAAGCATGATAACCTTCTTCAGCGACTGGTCCCACCTGGTAACATGCTCCAAACACATTAGACACAGTTTTGTCGTACTCAATTCTGAGGAGAATTCTAGGAGTACTTCCTCCAAGATAGATCTGTTCATTCTCCAGGCACTCTGGGGCATATGTAATATTCTTTGCTAACACTATAATTCAAATGTAGCAATTATTCTTTGGTCTTCTTATTCATTGTTCAGCATACGAGGAGATTGAAAATATCAGGACTTGGGCTGGACACAGTTTACGCTTTAAAATGACATATTTGCTTTTTTAACATTTTAAAGAGCTATTTTGCAGCAGACTCGCCTAGTGCAATCCGTCCTTCATTTGATTTACTGACTGCTGCTTCTTCCAGGGGGTTGATTCCTAGTAAAATGAAGTCCTTGACAACTCCAATCCTTTCTCTACTTCTCAGGATGTTACTTTTCATCCAGTTGTGAGAATTTTTGTTTTATGTTGAGATGTAATCCAAGCTGAAGGCTGTAGTCTTTGATCTCCATCAGCAAGTGCTTCAAATCCTCTTCAATAAAAATAGCAAAAAGAATTGGAAGTGGTCCAAATTAAATTTATACATTCATATTTATTTATTTTAACTTCAGTAAGGGTAGGAGTTTGAACCGCCATTCATCTGTCACTTTGTTGTACAATGAATGAAGTTTGTACATGTTGTACAGCATGGCTTGCATGTAGCTGTGATACTGGAGCTATGGCTCAGGTATTTCATATAGCAGCAGGGTCACCCATGTGAACAGGATTCAGCAGAACTTCCAGACTAAGGCAGGCTAAGAAAAAGGAACTGGTCATCTACTTCTAAAAAGGCTGGCCAGTGAAAACCTTATGAGCAGCAGTGAAATGTTACCTGACATAGTGCCAGAAGGAGTCCTTGGGTGGTGCTATAGGATAAGCATTGAAGTTCTAACCGAAAAGTCAGCAGTTCGAATCCACCAGCCTCTCCTTAAAAACCCTATACAATGTCACTATGAATCAGAACCAACTCGATGGCATTTCACAACAACAACACAGTGCCGGAAGTTCAGCCACTCAGTTTGGAAGGCACTCAGAATACAATTGGGGCAGAGCTGCCTCCTCCAAGTAGTTCACCTTAGTAACACGAATGGCGCAAAGCTTTCAGGACCTTCATTTGCTGATGGGACAAGACTAAAAATGAGTAGAAACAGTTGCAAATACCCATTAATAATGGGAATGTAGACTATACGAAGTATGGTGGTGTGGTGTGCCATGGAGTCGGTTCCGACTATTAACGATCCTGCATAGGGTTTCTGAGACTGTAGATCTTCATAGGAACATAAAGCCTCATCTTTCTCCTGTAGAACAGCTAGTACAGTCACAATGTTGACTTTGCAGTGAGTAGCTCAGTGTGTAACCCCCTTGCCACCAGGGCTCCTTATATGAAATATAAATACAGGAAAATCAGAAGTCATCAAAAATGTAATGATATGCATAAAGATCGATATCCTCAGCCTTAGTGATCCAAAATGGACTGGCATTGACTAGGTTGAGAATGATATCACACTCATTGTCAAAAAAACACATTTCATCCAGCATTAATAGCAAAGCTCAGAAAACAACAAATGCTGGCAAGGCTGGGACCCTCCTACATTGCTGGTGGGACTGTTAAATGGTTCAATGTGGAAAACAGATGGTGCTTCTTCAGAAAGTTGGAAATAAAAATACTGTATGATCCAGCAATCCCTCTACTT
>NW_006408594.1:13118645-13119766 GCF_000296735.1 Chrysochloris asiatica
TGAAGAAAGAATTCAATATTGAGTTGTAATATTGAAGCATTCTATGGGCAAAAATATTACACAAGGCAGGAAGCATCAGAAGATTGAGGAAATACACTGAGTCACTATATTAAAAAGAATTGGTCACCATTCAATCATTGCGAGAGGTAGTGTACAATTCAGAAGTAATGGTATTGAAGGAAGATGTCTAAGCTGCACTGAAGTTACTGGTGACTCCAAGCAATGGACTGGGAATCACAAGGTTGGCAGTTCGAACCCACCTCATCCCACCAGGAAGATGAGACTTTCTGTTCCTACAAAGATTGACTTACTAAGATTTATACTCTTGGAAACCCTATACAAGGTAGCTATGAGTTAGAACAGACTCCACAGCACTTCACAACAAGAATTGATGGAATACCAATTGAGGTATATTAACAAACTGATGCAATATTGGAAGTGCTCACTCATCTATGCCAGGAAATTTGGAGGACAGCTACCAGCCAACTGGCTAGAAGAGAGCCATATTTGTACCTATTCCATAGAAAGGTGATTCAATGGATTGGGGAAATTATCAAATAATAACAAACACAAGTAAAATTTTACTGAAAATAATTCAAAAACAGTTACAGCAGTACACCAACAGGGAACTGGCAAAACCTCAAACTAGATTCAGATCAGAGAATGTGGAATGAGGGACATTATTTTTGAAGTCAGATGATCTTGGCTGAAAGCACAAAATACCAGAAAGATGATTGCTGTGTTTTATTGACTAGGTAAAGACATCCAAGACACTGGCTCATAATACATCATAAATAACAATGAACAGAATGGAAATACAGAACATTTAATTCTGATTATGTGGAAACTGTACGTAGACCAAGAGACAATCAATCATTTGAACCAAACAAGGCAATACAAAAACGTAGGGTTTAAAATCAGGGAAAATCTATGTCAGGATTGAATCCGTTCAGCATACTTATTCAATCTGTATGCTGAGCAATGAATCTGAGAAACTGGGCTATATAAGACTAAGGAGGCATCAGGATTGGAGGAAGACTCATTAACAACCTGTGATATGCAGATGACACAAAATTGCTTGCTGAAAGGAAAGAGGCTGGAAGTATTTACTGATGAAGCTC
>NW_006408594.1:13121112-13122288 GCF_000296735.1 Chrysochloris asiatica
GGCAGAATCCCCACTGAATAGTTTTCCTTTTGTCTAGATGGGTAGGGTGAAAGGAGATGGGGGTGGGCTTTGTTGATTCAATAGTGAGCAGTTGTTAGCATACCTAATTACAGTTGTCACAACTGTAAAGGTAAAGGTTGTGTAGCAATAAGGGGGAGTCATTAATCTTGCATTCTAGGAACAGAGGACCATCAAGAGAGAAGAGCATGAGCGGAACATGGGACCCTAACTAGAGAAGCAACGATACCAGAGATGGAGGCAGAGGTGATGGCATGGAGAGATTGAGCAGCTGAGGACTCTGGACTCATGGAAAGAGAAAGGCTGTGTGCTGGTGGCCAGAAGACTGGCTTCCAGAATATGTCCTGTCGTTGTTTAAATTATTATATATCCCTGCAGAGATTTTTTTATGCATGTACAAGAGGGTAGACACACATTGACATGGGTGACGGGACAGGCAATAAACAACCAGAGGGAGGTTGGCAGAGGAATGATGAGGGTGACGGGAAACACAGCAAGGAGTGCAGTGGTTGGAGTGAAGAGAGGTAAACGCTGTTGACCGGTGGTGTATGGAGGGGATTGCAACCATGTAATGAAGCAAAGTCTATGATTTGTTGAATGTGAAACTGATGATCTGCTCTGTAAACCTTCACTCAATTCACAATAAAAAGTTTTTTAAAAAAGAATTAATAAATATTATATAAGAGCACAGCCTTCGGTGTGGATTGCATCTCAATGTAAAGAAAACAAAAATCCTCACCACTGGAACAATAAACACTATTCTTATCAACGGAGAAAATGTTAAAGTTGCCAAGGACTTCATTCTTCTTGGATCAACTATCAACACTCACGGAAGCAGCAGTCAAGAAATCAAATGATGTATTGCATTAGGCAAATGCAGCACAAGACCTTTTTAAAGTGTTGAAGAGCAAAGATGTCAACTTGAGGACTAAGGTGCACCTGACCCAAGCCATGGTATTTTCAATAACTTCATATGCATGCGAAAGCTGGCAGTGAATAAGGAAGACCATAGAAGAATTGATGCCTTTGAGTTAAGGTGTTGGAGGAGAATATTGAAAGTGTCATGGACTGCCAAAAGAACCAACAGATCTGTGTTGGAAGAAGCGCAGGCAGAGTGCTCCTTCGAGGCCAGGATGGCCAAACTTTGTCTCTCATACT
>NW_006408594.1:13124173-13125164 GCF_000296735.1 Chrysochloris asiatica
CCTATACAGGGTAGCTATGAGTTGAAGCAACTTGATGGCACTTCAATACAGGTGGACCTCAGTGGATGGAATCAAATAGATGACATCTGTGGAGAAAGACAATGGAAATGCTCAATATCATCAATTAGAACAAGGCCAGGGATCTATTGTGAAACAGATCATCACTTGCTCCTATGTAAGTTCAAATTCCAGCTGAAGAAAATTAAAACAAATTCACAAGAGCCAACGCACAAAACTTGAATTGTAAGACCATCTTACAGATAGATTTGATGCACTGAACACTAAGAGCAGACAAGTTAAGTGATGACATCAAGGACATTACACATGTAGAAAGCAAATGGTCATTTAAAAGACAGAAAAGAAAGGAAAGACCATATGGATGTTAGAAGAGACTCTGAAACTTGCTCTTGAAAGTACAGCAGCTAAAGCAAATGGAAGAAATAATGGAGTAAAAGAGCCGAACAAAAAATTTCAAACAATGGTTTGAGAAGACAAAGGATAGTATTATAATAAAATATTCAAAGATCTGGAGTTAGAAAACCGAAAGGGATAACAAGCTCAGGATTTCTCAAGCTGAAAGAACCAAAGGAAAAAATATTCAAACCTCTAGATGCAATATTAAAAGATTCTAAGAGCAATATTGAATGATGTAGGGAATATCAAAAGAAGATGGAAGGAATACACAGTGTCACTGTACCAGAAAGAACTGGTGAACATTCAACCATTTCAGGAGGTAGCAATGGATGGTAAGCAAGGCACAAGTCCAAGCTGCACTGAAGCATTGGCAAAAAGCAAGAGTCCAGAAATTGATGAAATACCAATCTCGATATTTCAACAGGCAGATGCAATGCTGAAAGCACTCACTTATCTATGCCAAGAAATTTGGAAGACAGCTACTTGGCCAACTGCCTGGAAGAGATCCATATTTGTGCCCATTCCAAAGAAAGGTGACCTTACAGAATGCAGAAATTATCGAACAATGTATTTTTTT
>NW_006408594.1:13126854-13128860 GCF_000296735.1 Chrysochloris asiatica
TATTAGGCAAATCTGTTACGTAAGACCTCTTTAAAGTGCAAAGATGTCACTTTGAGGACCAAGGTGTGCCTGACTCTAGCAAGGCTTTCAATTGTGTGGATAATGGCAAACTATGGACAACAGTGTGGAGAATGAGTATTCCAGAACACTTAATTGTGCTCACGAGTAACCAGTACGTAGACCAAGAGACAGTTGTTCAAACAGAACAAAAGAACATCAAATGGTTTACAATTAGGAAAGGTGTGCACTAGGTTTTATTCTTTCACCATACTTATTCAACCTGCATGCTGAGCAAATAATCCCATAAACTGGATTATATTAAGAAAAACGTGGCATAAGGATTGGAGGAAGACTCATTAACAACCTGCGACATGCAGATATGATACAACCTTGATTGCTGAAAGTGAACAGGACTTAAAATACTTGGTGATGAAGATCAAAGACCATAGCCTTTGCCATGGGTTGCACCTCATTGGAAAGAAAACAAAAATCCTCGCCACTGGACCAATAAACAAGATCCATATAAATGGAGACAAGATTAAAGTTGTCAAAATTGTCCATTTTCCTTGCATCCCCCATCAACACTCATGGAAGCAGCAGTCAAGAAATCAAACGATGTATTGCATTAGGTAAATCTGGTGCACAAGACTCCTTTACAGTGTTGAAGAGTAAAGATATCACCTTGAGGACTAAGGTGTGCCTGACCCAAACCATGGTATTTTCAGTAACCTCATATGCATGGGAAAGTTGGACAGTGAATAAGGAAGACCATAGATAAATTGATGCATTTGAGTTACAGTGTTTGAGTAAAGTATTAAAATTACCATGGAGTGCCAAAAGAACAAACAGATGTGTTTTGGAAGAAGTGCAGCCAGAGTGCTCCTTGGAAGCCAGCATGGCCAGACTTCGTCTCTCATACTTCAGACATATTGTGAGGAGGGACCAGTCCCTGGAGATGGAGATCCCGTTTGGTAAAGTGGAGGGTGGAAGAAAAAGAGGAAGACCCCCATGAGATGGATTGGCACAGTGGCAGCAGTAATGGGCTCAAGTGTAGCAACAATGAAGGGTGGTCCTGCACCAGGCAGTGTATCATTCTGTTGTGCATTGGGTCACTAGGAGTCAGTATGGACTCGATGGCATCTAACAACAACAACGATTCACAAATATCACTGGGTCTAAGGAGCTCTGGTAGCGTAGTGGTTACAAATCAGGCTGTGAACAGCAAGGTCAGCAGTTCAAAACTACTGGCTTTTCTGCGGGAGAAAGATGAGGCGTTCTACTCCCTTACAGATTTACAGCCTCGGAAACGCTGTACAGGGTCTCTAGGAGTCGGAACCGACTCCACGGCACATAACAACAACAACAACAAGAGGTAGTTTTGGATATTCATTGTGTAGAATGTTTCTATTGCTGCACAACCAACCACCTGAAACCCTAATAGCTTAAAACAGTAACTCATTATTTGTCATGAGTTTGTGGGTCAGGAGATGTGCAGGGCTGGACCAGCAGTTGTACTTCACACTGTGTTAACAGGGACACTCACTTGTCTATGTCCAGCTGATGGCTAACTGAGGTGGAAAGTCCAGGAAGACGTAGCCCCCACGTCTGGGCCTCAGCTGCAGTGTCTGGAATGACTTCTGCCCTCTCCCCCTCTCTCTTCATGTGCCATCGCAGTGTTTTTTGTTTGTTTGTTTTTTTCTAAAAGGAGGAAGGTATATGTTGGTATTTTAAAAACAACAAAAATAAACATTTAAAAAAACGCGATGTCAATTGTAAAGATAGAAGTTTTGTCACAAAAACGGGGGAATAGTTAATCTTACAGTCCAGAAACAGAGGACTCTAGGACCATCAAGGGAGAAGAGTACAAGCAGAATGCGAGACCTTATCCAGAGAAACAGCAACACCAGAGATGGAGGCAGAGATGACATGGAGAGGGGGAGCAGATGAGGACTCTGAATTCATGGGAAGAGAGGGACTGAGAGCTGGTGGCCAGGAGGCAGACTTGC
>NW_006408594.1:13129670-13131325 GCF_000296735.1 Chrysochloris asiatica
GGTGTGCTTCCGAAAGGTCACCGCCCTTGAAAGGCCTATGGAATAGCTCTGTGCTGACACACAAGAGGTGGCCACAAGTCCGAAGCAACTCGAGGGCAACCAACAGCAACATCATATATATGTCTTAGCTTTAACTATCAACGAGGCCCCAGAGCAATTACTTAGTCTATAGTAATGAACACCCTTGACAAATGGACAGCATTCAGGCTACAATAATGTATCTGGATCCTTGAAGTCCTTCAGGATAGGGAAGCCTGCAGGACATTCTGGAACTTTCTGACTCTCCTCAATATAATGGCCAGGGGAAGACATTGTGGAGCAGACCATGAATTGCTCATATGCAAGTGCAGACCGAATCTGAAGAAAATTAAAACAAGTCCACCAGATCTAAAACATAACCTTGAGTATTGTCAGGTGTCATTGAGTTGATACTGACTCATAGCAAGTATATCCCAACTGAATTTAGAGACCATCTCAAGACCAGATTTGATGCATTAGACATTAAAGACTGAAGACCAGAAGAGTTGTGGGATGACATCAAGAGTATCATACATGAAGAAAGCAAAAGGTCATTAAAAAGACAGGATCCAAATCTGGTCCAAGCACTTACTAGTTGGATCACATCACCTAGATCACTGTAACCATCCTCATTCCATCCATTCTCCACACCAAGGCCAGATTGACCTTTCTGAAGTCTCAGATCTTATTACCACTACTTAACATGTCGATAGCTCCTTCATGTGTGCTCAAACTAAACTACTACCTCCATAAGATGGTCTACAAAGACAAAGATGGATTACCCATAAAGCAAGGTAAGCATAGGCTTACGTGTGGTTATTTACTAATCTATTAATTTACTGGGCATATCATCCCAAAAGGGATTTGATTCTGTAGGAAGGTGAAAAAAAATGCAAAATTGTTTGCTACAGATTAGTAAGTAAGCATAAGTAAGCCCATGCTTACCTTGCATATTGAGCATTTTGACATTGTACAAAGGTCTTCCGTCTCCAGCCTCTCTTCACATCCCCTTGACCACCCTAACCTGTGTTCCCAGCAGCACTTGAGTTTCCTCAAATGGGCCCAGTTCCTCTACATGCCTTAAAACTTGCTGCTTGTGTCTGAACACCCATCCTCTAACCCAGCCCAGCCCATTGGTTGACAGCCATTGGTTTTCCAAAATCCAGCTCTGATAGCTGTCTTCCCTGGGAAGCCTGCCCTGTCAGGAGGCCCTCCTCTGTAACTCCATAGCAGGCTGGCTCCCTTCTGCTGTGTGACAGAGGGAACCCATCTCACCGGGACATGGTCAATATTTAAAGTGAAAACCCCAGAAAGCCAAAATGATCCTTGAGAATACCTTGAACCACTCAGTATAGGAACAGATGGCACCTGATGTGGCAATGTCTTAAATTGAAAATTCATAACATAGAAAACCACCACTCATTTGTCAGTTTGTGGTAATGTGTGTTACTGTGTTGTCAGTTTGTGCTTGTGTGTTGCTGTATACTGGAATCTATGCCAGTGGTATTTTAAATACCAGAAAGGGAGCCCATGGTAAACAGGTTTCGGTGGAGCTTCCAGATTTAGACAGACGAGGAAGGAGAGACAGACCGCTTCTCAGTGGTTGTTGTTGTTGTTGTTGTCAGGTGCCATCGAGT
>NW_006408594.1:13133980-13134486 GCF_000296735.1 Chrysochloris asiatica
ATCCCACATTCCACTCATGCTTTTCTCTCTTGATGGTGCTTGGGTCTTGTGTTCCTGGAATGTAAGATTAACTACTTACATTTCTTGTAAGTAGTTAATCTTACATTAACTACTTTTAATGTAAGTAAAAGTAGTTAATGTAAAATTTTTGCTACACATCTACCTTTATAGTTGTGATGATCGCAGTTAGTCATAACAAATTACTCACTATTGAATCAAAAGAATGGTATCCCCATCTCCTTTCACCATACCCATCAGACTAGATGAAAACTATTCAGCGAGGATTCTACCTTCCCTGCCTCACTCTAACTAAATTCCCTCTTGAAAACTTGTTAGCCAGCCATTTTGTACCTTTATAGCAGCCCCATCCCTGGCCTTGTTTTGACTGATGATATTGAGTCTCTCTATAGTCTCTGGTAGCATAGTGGTTACGAATCGGGCTGTGAACCTTAAGGTCAGTGGTTCGAAACTACCAGCCGCTCCGCGGGAGAAAGATGAGGCTTTCT
>NW_006408594.1:13134586-13225920 GCF_000296735.1 Chrysochloris asiatica
ATGACACTTAACAACAACAATAGTCTTTTTGCACAGATGTAGGCAATTTGATTCATGTGTATTCCATCTGGTGAGATCCACATGTATAGTCTCCACTTAGGTTGTTGAAAAAAAGTATTTGAAATAGATAAGTCATTGGTCTTGCAATCTCCAGCATTGTTACTATCACCCAGACCATATTGTCCAACTACTGATTCTTCCTATTTGTTTCCAACTTTTGCATTCCAGTAATTATTTCATCTTGATTTCATGTGTTTGATCAATGTCAGACTGAAGAAGTGGGTAGAATTCTTCAATTTCTTCACCATATTCACTTTAGTGGTTGGTGCATAAATTTGAATAGTAGTCGTATTAACTGGTCTTCCTTGTTGTTGTTTGAAAAGAGATTATGGAAAAGCTCAATAGCATCAGTCAATACAAGGCCAGGGGTGGACTGTGGAACAGACCATTAATTATTTGTATGCAAGTACAGGCTGAAACTGAAGAAATTTAAAACAAGTCCACCAGATTTAAAATATAACCTTGAGTATGTTGTTGTTGTTAAGTGCCACTGAGTCAGTTCCAACCCATAGCAATCCTGTATAGTGTTTCCAAGGATCAGCTGGTGAGTTTGAACCACCAACTTAGTGGTTCAAACCGACCTTGAGGTCGAGTGCTTATCCTACAGTGCCAAACCACCTGAATTTAGAGACCAGCTCAAGAACAGATCTGATGCATTAGACACTAGTGATAGAAGACCAGAATAGTTGTGGGATGACATCAAGAACATCGTACTTGTAGAAAGCAAAAGGTCATTAAAAAAGACAGGAAAGAAAAAAGCAAAAGTCATTTAAAAGACAAGAAAAAAAGAAAAGACCAAAATGTAGACTTGAAGAAATGATGAAGTAAAAGAGCTGGATAGAAAATTTCAAAGGACAGCTCAAGAGGACAAAGAAAAGTATTATAATGAAATGTGCAAAGACTTGGAGCCAGAAAACCAAAAAGGGAAGAAAATGTTCCGCATTTCTCAAGTTAGAAAAGCTGAGGATAAATTCAAGCCTTGACTTGCAATATTGAAGAACCCCCATGGCCAAATATTGAATGACACAGGAAACATCAAAAGCATCAAACAAAGATGGAAGGAATACACAAGAGTCACTGTACCCAAAAGAACTGGTCGATGTTCAACCATTTCAAGAACTTATGGCATTGAAGGAAGAATACCAAGTTGCACTGAAGACACTGGCAAAAAACAATGTTCCAGAAATTGATGGACTACAAGTGGAAAATTTCCAACAAACTCATACAGTGCTGGAGTCACTTACTCATCTGTGCCAAGAAATTTGAAAGACAGCTACCTGTCCAACTCATTGGAAGAGATCCATATTTGTGCCCAGTCCCAAAGAAAGATGACCCGAAAGAATGCAGAAATCAACCATTATTAATATCACACTCAAATAAAATTTTGCTGAAGATAACTTAAAAATGGTTGTAGAAGCACATCAACCGGGAGCTACCACAAATTCAAGCCAGATTCAGAAGAGAACATGGAATAAAGGATGCCAGATGGATCTTGGCTGAAAGCAGAGAATACTAGAAAGATGTTTACTTGTGCTTTATGAACTATGCAAAAGCATTCAACTGTGTGGATCATAACAAATTATGGATAACATTGAGAAGTGTAGGACAGTTAATTGTGCTCATGAGGAACCCGTACCTAGACCATAAGACAGTCATTCAAACAGAACAAGAAGGCACATGGTTTTACATTAGGAAGGGTGTGCGCCAGGGTTGTATCTTTTCATCATAGGTATTGAATATGTATGCTGAGGAAATAATCTGAGAAACTGGGTTATATGAAGACAGTGGGATCAGTATTAAAGGTAGACTCAGTAACAACCTGTGATATACAGACACAACATGGCTTGCTGGAAGTGAAGAGGACCTGAAATATTGATGACAATTAAAGACCACAGCCTTTATAAGGGTTACACCTTAATGTAAAGAAAACAAAATCCTCAGAGCTGGACCAATAAATAACATTATGATAAACAGAGAAAAGACTGAAGTAGTCAAAGACTTCATTTTGTTTAAAATCAATGCTTATAAAAGCAGCAGTCAAGAAATCAAATGACACATTACATTGGGCAAATCTGCTACCATAGACCAGTTTAGAATGTTAAAGAGCAAAGATGTTACTTTGTGAACTAAGGTGTACCTGACCCAACCCATGGTATCTGCAATCACCTTATATGCATGTGAAAGTTGGACAATGAATAAGGAAAACCATAGACAAATCGATGCATTTGAATGATGGCGTTGGTGAAGAATACTGAAAATACCATTGACTTCCAGAAGAACAAACCAACTTGTCTTGGAAGAAGTATAGCCAGAATGCTCCTTAGAAGTAAAAGTGGCTAGACTTTGTCTCTTGTACTTTGGACATGTTGTCAGGAGGGACCAATCCCTGGTGAAGGACATCAAGCTTGAGAAGTGGAGGGTCAACGAAAACGATGAAGACCCCCAATGAGACTGAGATGGATTGACGCAGTGGGAGCAACAAGGAGTTCAAATATAACAAATGTGAGGATGGTGCAGAACAACACAGCATTTCCTTCCATTGTGTATGAATCAGAACCAACTCAACTGCACCTAACAACACGAACACTAAGGTACCAAAGAAAAACCCTATAATCTCTTTAACTCTGGAGACTCACAGCGATGCTTGTTCTATGAGACCTGAGGAAATATTAGGTGACTTTTCACTCAGTGTAGACTTAAGAATGGGGGTGGCAGTATGACACCTGACTCTGGCTCATGGTGACTCCTTGAATGTCACAGTGGAACTGTGCACCACTGGGTTTTCAATGGTTACTTTGTCAACAGTAGATTACCAGGCCTTTTTCTCAACTTGACTCTGGGTCCACTGGACCCTCTGACTTTTCAGGGAGCAGTGTTGACTCTGTACCCCGAGAGACTGTTTCAATCTCAGTCACTGCTCCTTTCTTTTCCTCTTGCTGAGCAGGCCCTGGAATTTGCCAATATTACATGTGTAAGTTAATGCACTGGACTGTAAAGTCAGTTTGAACTGCAAAGTCAGTGGTTCATGCTCACCAGTTGTTCCTTGGAAACCCTATGCAGGGTCGCTATGAGTCAGAACTGACTCAACAACACTTAACAACAACATGTGTGACTAGTAGGGGCTCCTGTGTGTGTAGTTTCTGTCCTCCACCCCAAAGGAGGGGAATCATTGAACTCAATACTGTAGTCCCAGGACTTAGTGGAGGCCACGCTAGCTAGAGGACTCCTGGTATGGTGCTGTAGGATCAGCATTGGACTACGAACCACAAGGTTGGCAATTCAAACCCACCAGCCGAACCTCTGAAGCCCTACATAGGGTCACGATGGGTTGGAACTGACTCCACGACACTAACAACATGCTGCCTAGAAGAAACATAGAGCATGTTGGTTGAATGAACAAATGGTTTAACTTCTGCAGAGATGGGGCTAACTTCATACATAGGTCATGGAACAATCCATTCTGTCTCCTAAATGAGTAAAGTAGAGTCACTGGCTCAAAGTTATTCCTGGTTTATTAGGAGTCCTGGTGTGGTACTGTGGGATAATGTGGACCTCAAGGTTGGTTTGAACTGCAAGTTTGATGATTCAAATTCACCAGCTGCTCTTTGGAAACCCTATACAGGATTGCTAAGAGTCAGAACTGACTCGAAGGCACGTAACAACAACAACAACAACTGGAATGAAGTTGTTGTTCAGAAGAGGCAGGGCTTTCCAAAGAAAAGCAGGGCTGAAAGAAGAAGGCTCCAGCTGACCAGTAGATGACCAATATCCCTGTGAAGCCTTTCTGTGGCTGAACCCTGGCACTGATAGGCTTGGGCTGAGTTCCAGCTGCTGGCCTGCTTTGCTCTTCTTTTCCCTAATCCAGGTTTCATGAGATGAGCATCATTAAGAAAGGCAGGGGGTTATCCTTTAAGTGATCACAATGACTCTTCACAGAAGGACTGCCTTTAATAACCCAGAGTGAGACCCCCTTTAAGGTACAGAATGATCCTGGCACATCAGCTAAGAATTACACAAAACAGACGTGAGTATTCAAAATCAAAGGCAGTTTTCATTCATGTGAAAAAGGGATCAGTGAACTGCATGAAAACTGGGGTGCATAAAAGTCCCTGGGGCCTTGGTCCACAGCAGGAAAAGCTCAGAGCCAATCGGGCACAGGGGGAGCCAGCCCCGGCCGCTCATAACTCAGAGATAGAAGGTGGTGATCTTCACGCGCTGTCTCTGTTTCATGTGCGGGTGCCTGTCTCTGATCTCTTGGCAGTTGTCTAATTGCCAGTGACTGTTTCTGTGGACATGAGGGTCTGCTAAATGTGTAAGGCCTGCGTGTTTCCAGGGGAGACTTTTTCCTTTGCACATGAGCCAAGGATTCCTCTGTACACACGCCATCGGATTCTTATGCTGGGGACATGGGTGCAGAGTTCAGTGCATGCAGGGGTTAGCTGAGTATATACATATATGTGGTGGAGCATTGTAGGATACGCACTGGATGGCAAAATTGATTTGAACCACAAGGCTGGCAGTTCAGACTCACCAGTTGCTCCTCGGAAGCCCTACACAGGGTCGTTATGAGTCGGAACTGACACCGCGGCACTTAACAACAACATATATATAAAGCTGGTAACATGGGCAGAGATGCTGGATGAGAAGACCAATCATGTGAAATGCATGTCTTGAACTTCTTTCACACATGAATACCACATACATCACTCAGATACTCTTTATTTTCCAATAGTAGCCATAACTTTACTTTCAGCCAACACCCTTTGACCCAGTCTCCACTGTAACCAAAGACACACATTTGGGAGTTTTTGAACAAAGTGAGCAGTGAAAGCTACTACTACCAATGAGGGCCAAACTCTAATCTTGTCAGCCTGGTAAGCTGTCTCTTTGTTAACCAATTATGTAGTTTAAATGAACTTCTAATTAAGGACGACAAGCAATGGTATTAGGCAAATACGGTTCCATATGAAACCTTGTCAATTATAATGTTCAACCAGCCAAACAGCCAGATGCCATCAACTGGACTCTGACTCATGGTTACATCATGTGTCTCCGAGGAGAACTGTGTGCCATAGGCTCTCCAGTGTTTACCACAGGCTGAGTTTTCAGAAGAAGCTCGGCAGGCCATTCTTCCAAGGTATCTCTGGGTAGACTTGAATCTCTAACTTCTAGCTTAGCAGCTGAATGTGTGAGCAATTTGCATCACCTAGGAACTCCTAATTAGAATGATTATTGGTGATATTAAGTGCCAAGGAGTCAGTTTAGAGTTGCCACGGCTTTCAATATTTGTGGAGGCAGAAAGCCTCATCTTTCTCCCACGGAGCTGCTGGTGGACTTGAACTGCGGACCTTGTGGTTCACAGTCCAGTGTTTATTACATTGAGCCACTTCACTCCCCAATTAGAATGATGTTGTTGTTGTTGTTAAGTGTTGTTGACTAGGTTCTGACTTATAGTGACCCTACATAGGGTTTCCAGAGAAGTGTTAGTGGGCTTGAACCAGTCACCCTGTGGTTCAAACTGATCTTGCAGACCAGTACATTAACCCACAGTACCACACCAGGATATTTATTCAGTGCTTATTATGTGGCTCACATGAATTGATTCAATTAGCCCTAGGAGTAGGTACTGGAGTCCTGGGGGGCCCTGTAGCATAAGCACTGGACTGCTAACCATAAGTCTGGCAGTCAAACCCACCAGCCACTCCTTGTAAACACTATACAGGGTGGTTATAGGTCCTGGTGTGACGCTGTGGGTTAATGAGTCAGACTGTAAAGCCGTTTGAACTGCAAGGTCGGCGGTTCAAGCTCACCAGCTGTTCCTCAGAAATGCTATGGGTCAGAACTGACTCCAAGGTGCTTAACAACAACAACAGAGTAGGTACTATTATGACCTCATTTCCTATAAGATGAGGAAACAGAGATCCCATAGCTAGTAGGCAGTGGAGCCAGTATTTGAGAGGCAGTCCGACTGCAGAATTTGAGCTCTGGGCCACACAGCACACTCTGGCTTCCCAGCTGATGGGTATTGGCTGCCTGTGCTCAGTGTTCAAGCCTGAGGCCAAGTTCAGGTTCAGGGAGTGGGCTGTCTTGACTGAGCAGAGGGACCAGACTCCATGTGGAAGCACATGTATGTGTGTCGGCCACCCTGACTTTACTGAAGAGCTCCTGTAACATCTGTACTATCAGAACTGTGCTGTCTCATAATCTCTACAAATACTTACTCCTGGATTTTCCTCACATCTGACACTGAAGAAGGTAATCAAAAAAAGTCTCCCTGCAAGCAGAACAGGTAATGAAACCCTACCAGTTCCCATTTCATTTTCCAGACCAACCAGCTTTATCTACTTCAGGTCTTGACAGATTGTAGATCTACTCGGGACACACAAGATCCGGAGCAATGATGAAGAAATATCTTCAGTGACTTAGAAGGACAGTTGCACATGCTGAGATTTCTGCTCTGAATAACCCCCAAGTCTTCTTGCGGTCATTCCAAATGCAATCAGTACTTTAGCTTGGCTAGTGAGGGCTCTCCCTAGAATTTCCAACTCCATTTACTTACATGAGGTCTTTAAAGGGAAGGCAGAGCTTTTGCTTTGGGGTAGACTGGGAATTGAACAGCCCCTGACACTTGACAGTCAGCAGGCCGGTGTGAAGGCTGAGGTTTGACTACATGAATGATGAAACTCAGATAGATCTACAATAAGATCAGGCTGGGGACAAATGTAAATAACTTTATATTTTAACGTCTATAACATTATTGGAGTTCTGTGTGGTGCTGCATAATGCACTGGACTGAAAGGTTGGCTCGAACCACAAAGTTGGCTGTTCACTTACCAGCTAGTTGCTCCTCGGAAACCCTATATAAGGTCACTATGAGTTGGAACCAACTCGTTGGCACTTAACAACATAATTATTAGAGTCCTGGTGCAGCACTGTAAGATAAGCATTGGACTGTTAATCCCAAGGTTGGCAGTTCAACCCTACCAGCCGCTCTTTGGAAATCCTATATAAGGTCGCTGTGAGTCAGAACTGACTCAATGGCATGTAACAACAACATAACGTTACCATGTTATATAATAAGTACATCGTACAATAGGAACCCACAACCTGTCTGTCCATTTGTTGTACTGTGGTGGCTTGTGTATAGCTATGAAGCTGGAAGTGATACCAGTATTTCAAATACCAGTAAGGACACCCAGTGGAGACAGGCTTCAGCAGAGCTTCCAGTCAAAGACAGATTAGGGAGAAAGACCTGGAGATCTACATCTAAAAGTAGATCAGCAAGCAAAGTTGTGTCACCTGTATATCCTCCAATCCTGATGCCACATTCTTCTTATTACCCAGCTTCTTGGATTATTTACTCAACATATATATCATTGGAGAAGAATATTATAAAGTACCATGGACTGCCAGAAGAACAAACAAATCCGTGTTGGAAAGTTTCTTAGCAGTCAGGATGGTGAGACTTCATCTCTCATCCTCTGAATTAGGTTATCAGGAGGGACCAGTCCCTGGGGGATAGCATGCTTTGTAAAGTGGAGGGTGGGCGAAAAAGAAGACCCTCCAACGAGATGGATAGATACAGTGGCAGTAGCAATGGGCTCAAATGTCACAGCCAATGTGAGGATGGCGCGGGAATGGGCAGTGTTTCCTTCTACTGTGCATAGAGCTACTATGAGTTGGAACCAAGTCAATGGCACCTGGCAACAATACATACTGAATAAGGACGGTGAAAGGATCCAATCCTGTCACACCACTTTCCTGGTTTTAGACCATGAATGGTGTAAAACCTTGTTCTGTTCAAACAACTGAATCTTAAGTCTATATCCAGGTTCCTCATGAGCACAACTAAATGTTCTGGAATTTTCATTCTTCTTTCCATACTTTGTTATGATCCACACTATTGAATGCCTTTGCAAAGTCAATAAAATACGGATAAATTCTCTGCTTTCAGTCAAGTTCCATCTGATATCAACAACCATACATATCCCTTGTTCCACTTCCTCTTCTGAATCAGGCTTGAATTTCTGGCCACTTCCTACCAATGTACTGATAACAACTGTTTTTGCATTATCGTCAGCAAATTTTTACTTGCATGTGATATAATGATATTGTTCAATAATGTCCATATCCTTTTGGTCACCTTTCTGAGAAATGGGCACAAATTTGGATCTCTTCCAGTCAGGGGGCCAAGATAATGGTCTGTAAAATTTCTTGGCATAGACTAGCTCTTACTTCACTCTGTCAGTTTGTTAAAACATTTCAATGGGTGTTCCATAAATTCCTGGAACCTTGCTTTTCACTAATGCCTTCAGTGTAGCTTGGACATCTTCCTTTAATACCATCAATTCTTGATCAAATGCTACCTCCTGAAATGGTTGAACGTTCACCATTTCTTTTTGGTGCAGTGGTTCTGTGTAGTCCTTTCATCTCCTTTTGATGCTTCCTGCATCATTCAATATTCTGCCCATAGAATCCTTCAATATTGCAAGTTGAGGCTTAATCAATCTTTATATGTTCCAAATCATTTTTGAACACTTCCAATTTTCCAAAAACACATACTTCGTACATTCCATGTTCTGATTATTAAGAGATGGTTGCAGCTGCTATTTCTTCTCATTTTGAGTCACGCCTCATCAGCAAATGATGGTCCTTCAAACTTTGTTCCTTCCACATCATTAAGGTCGACCTTACTTTGAGCAAGCAGCTTTTTATGAGTCACATTTTGAGTGCCTTCCAACCCAAGGGGCTATCTTCTGGCACTGTATCAGACAATGTTCTCCTGCTATTCATAAGGGTTTCAGGGGTGAAACCCTCAGCAGTGGCCTGCCTATTCCTTCTTCCTAGTCTGTCTTCGTCTGGAAGCTCCATGAAACCTGTCCGCCATGGTGACCCTGCTGGTATTGGAAACAGCAGTGGCCTAGCTTCCAGCATCACAGCAACATGCAAGTCACCACAGCACAACTGACAGACATGCTGTGACACAACAGAAATGAAACTTATTTAACTTTAGTGACCAACACACGATCCGTTTTACCTTGTGCCATTGGCAAGTGGTCCATTGGAGAAATAAACAAGGGCTTTAAAGTTCATGTCAACATGTTAGCATAGTTACTCAATTATCCAGAAGCAAATTGGCCACAGTCACTTTACTGAGGAGACAAATCCATATAGCAAAAATATTTGAAATTGTTCTACTTTGTTAAGCAATTTCAACCAATTTCATACATGTTGTCTAGTTCAGTGGTTCTCAACTGGGGGCAGTTTTGCCTCCTGGGGGAATTTGGCAGTTTTTGGAGTCCTTTTTGTCACACTGGTGGATACCATTGGTGTCTAGTGGGTAGTAATATCAGGGATGCTACTAAACACCCTGCGGTACATAGGGCATCCCTACGATTGGATCCAGTGCCAGCAGTGTTGAGCTTGAAAAGCTGGTCTAACTTGACCCTCAGTAAGATAGCTTCATACAGTGGCTCTAACAACGGGTTTACACAAAGGAGCGATGATGAAGATGACGCAGGACTGGGCTGGACTTTGTTCTGTTGTACATAGGGTCATTGTGAGTTGGAACCAACTCAAAGGCACCTAACAGTTTGATGTTTACATACACAGGGAGAAGAGAGTTAACCACGGTTATGGGGGCAGTCAGTTGTACTTCATCGGAACGACTGTCCCAGCACACCTATGGGGTACCATGCTTACCCCTGTAAAAGCCTGTATGGGGTGTGTAAGACAGGTGGTTTTTGTTAAGTGCCATCCAGTCGGTTCTGATTCATAGCAAACCTGTACAGGGTTTCCAAGGAATGGCTGGTGGGCTCGAACTGCCAACCTTGTGGCTCACAATCAGTGCTGATCTTTAGTGCCACAGGTTGGTTTTATTCTGATGAACAAATGAGAAACCTGAGACTGAACTTATTAGTGGAAGAACCTGGGTCTCCTAGCTCCAGTCCAGTGCACGGGCAGTGCCTCTTTATTCCCCCACATGTGTGCAACATGAGTAGCAATGGGCTCTTAGACTCCCTCTGTATGAAGGCCCATGCCCATTTTCAATCCAGCGGTATTAAGACATGTCACCTGGAAACAGTTGAAAAACTGCACCCCCAAATGCCCTTGGCAGGCCCCCAGAAGCAGCACCAAGAACATCTGTGCTTTGGGAGGGGTGGTGGTGTCTCACCCTGGGTGGACGTGACCAACAGACTGGACTGAGCATCTGGGATAGGAGGAGAAACTGGCCTTCTGAGCATTCATTTCAGCCAGGCACCTTTGCCACAATGTGTCTAGTGGACACGGCAGATAGCTGAACGCAGCCTATCAAGTTAGAAGAATCCGGGGTTTCTAGAGGAGAGCTCCTCCTGTATCTATTTGCCTTTCATGAGCATGTCCTCCGTGCAGGGTCTCCACAAGCAGGGCTGCGGGCCCAGAGGGGCCACTGGGTGGGGATGAAGCCCTGTGGCAGGTGGGGTCCCATACACTCTGATGCTCCAGAAGTCAAGCCAACAAGCAGACAGTAAAGTTGGGAGCAAATTCTCCAGCGGTGGGCACTCTGGCACCCCTAAAAATCAAAATGCTGGCTCTTGGAGAGGTGGGATTCAAAGCTCTTGAGGGTCCACCGCACACTTCAGGGTTTCCTGGGCCCCACCCACGAAATTTCTGTGGTGGTGAGTCTGTGGGAGGGGCCTGAGAATTCCAAGTCCAACAAGGAGTTGCACGTGATGCACTCGGAGACCACGGGCCTAGCACCGTGCCAGCTGAGCCCAATTCCTGCATCTCATCCCTCACCAATCAGGATCTCTTATAGTTACTGAGCCACTTGGTAGTTGTTAGGTGATGGGAGTTGATTCCACCTCATAGAGATCCTACAGGACAGAGCAGCACTGCCCCCTAGGGTTCCTGAAGTTGGTATCTCTATGGAAACAGATGGCCAGGTCTTTTCTCCTGTGAACAGTTGACAGGTTATGAGTTTGAACCACAGACCTCTTGGTGGGTGTCAGAGGCTTAACCACCAAAAAAAAAACCAAAAAAAACCCCAAACAACTCCCCAAATGAAACCCACTACTGTCGAGATTTAGATTTATAGCAAAGCTACGGGTTTCCAAGCAGATTGCCATGTCTTGTTTTCATGGCGCAGACGGGTTTGAAACACCCTCTCAGTTCACAGCTAAGCACTTTAACCACTGTCCCACTGCAGCTCCTATTAAATCATTTGTTGTTGTTGTTAAGTTGGTCCCTAAGCTTAGCGACCCTGTCTAGGGTTTCCAAGGAGCGACTGGTGAGTTTGCACCACCAGCCTTACGGTTCAAACAGACCTTTGGGTCCAGTGCTTATCCTACAGCGCCACACCAAGGATCTTATTGTTATTCCAGGTTCTTCAAATAGTGTTCAGCGGAGTTACTAGATCAAGTACAGCAAATTCACCAAGCCTCCACTGGACTGGAAGGTTGTTCGGAATCACAACTCAGCAACTTCTCCTTGGAAATCCTATTCAGGGTGGCTTTGAGTTGGAACCAACTCGACGGCACTTAACAACAATCTCTCAAGTTATTGCCAACAAGTAAATGCACACTTCATTTCAGCGTCAAATACGAGAGATTTTGGACCCATCATCTGTTTTCAGTTATCCACACCACTCCTTGTCTCTGTCAATGTGGAATGATTGGGAGTGAACCAGACTTAAAAGTTGATCATGCATGGAATGAGTGCTATTACCTGAACTTGAAAAACACTTGGAGACCAGAGTGTGAGATTTTCAGACTTGAGAGTGACCATATGAGTTTCAGGTGATTCTGGAAGATTCTGCCAGGGTATCCTAATCACAGGAAGTTTGATTTGCTTCAGCAAATCTCTCTGCTTCTGGAGCCTGTGTCTGAAATTCAGACGGGTAATTGTTGGCTGTGGCAAGAGTACATGGGGGTTTCAAGAAGTTCGGGGAATCATAGAATGAGAAGATGACGGAATGTTACCATGGGATTTTTGAGCACTTCACCCCCTATATATACTTTTTTCTTCTTCCATTTAAAACAGCCTTTCTAAAGGTTGACTTTAACTTCCCACCAACCTTGGCCCTGTAGGGCTGAAGTAGTAAAACTCCAACTTTTGGTCAGCAAATGAAACCAACTGTGCTCATGGCACATATGGAGTCAATATGGAATGTAAAGAGCTGCTACTTTTATAGTCACTTTTCTGACCATCCACCTCACAGCAGAATGATTTGCAGGTCTCTCGGAAACTGGCTTCTCTGTTACTCAAGCGGCCAAGGAGCGGATGGGCCCAGTCAATACCCCTAACACGTTCCCTCTCCTGCGACTCATTACTGCAAATAAAGGTGTTGGTCAAAAATACTCTGAAGCAGCTGAGAACTATCCCATTAGGTAGCACCCAATCAAGGGCTTAAGACCAAAAGAAATCTCCTACTCAATGCTCAGCACATGGAAGCATTTTGAGAGCTGGTTCTGTGGGCTTCCTGAACTGTTCCGGGACTCCCTCACTGACAGCAGGCCTCACTTTGATGTCTGTAGTAAATGGTTGTTCCAGGGAAGTGTTTCTCTAAATCCACCACCTTCCTTCCACCCTGTCAGTTAAACAGGGCGGCGTTCACAAATAGCTTTTGCAAAAGCTGACAAGTTTCTGCACTTGGTCCTCATTTCCAAGCTGCCTCTTCTGCAAGGAACTTGGGCTTGGCTTATCCCCAACTGTGCTGCAGAGGCAGGACGGTGCTGTCAGGAAGGGTGTGACACCAATGTTATCAGTGAAAACAACAAACAGCATGAGCACTTGTTTCGTGTCTCATTCCATTTCCAAACACCTAGCAGCCTTAGGTGTTGACAGGTGTCCTTGTCAGGAGTCCCTGGGTGGTGGAAACGGCTAGCATCCTTCTCTGCTGATAGGTTGGAGGGTTGGATTCACCCAGAGGATCCTTGTTAGAAAGACCTGGCAATGCATGCCTGAAAAATCAGCCACTGAAGACACTATGGTTGGGAGCTAACCAGACTTATTGGCAATTGGTTTTCTAATTGACATTATTATTATTGTCTCTGTTTTGAGGATGGGAGGACTAAAAGAACAAAGACCTCTGTTCCAATTGGGGTGACATATCTATTAAGTGAACAGATTGAAACACAGGTTTGGAGCCTGATTCTTAACCATTGACATCTGGTGGTTTGTTTTTTTTCTAGTTTAAATTTCTTTAAATATACTTATTTATGAAAGTATCACATACTTTCAGAAAAGTAAACAACTCTGATGTGTAGCTTAATGGATTTTCATAAAACGAGCAGCACTGTATTTATTACCAGCACCCTGGAAGCCTCAGCCGGCTTGTTCCTGTCTAGGGCTTACCCCCTTTGCAAAGGGAACCATTACCTTGACATTTTGTATCGTGGATTAGTTTTATTGATTTTTAAACTTTCCATAAATGGGATCTATAAATAACAGTATGTACTTTGTTTATTTTTGTGAGATTGTATTTAAAGCAGTTCAATCTTCATTGTGTGGTGTTACACTCTCTGAACAGACCAGTTATGATTCTATTGCTACTGTTGCTATTAGATGCTGTTGAGTTGGTTCTGACTCACAGTGACTGACCCTATGCACAACAGAACGAAACACTACCTGGTCCTGTGCTATCCTCACAAATGGAGAACCTCCTAGACCCAGAAAACAGATAATGTTGTAACACTTAGATGGTGCAAGATCTGGTGAGAAGTGAGGCAGAGAAACAGTGGCAGCAGAAACAGGAGACTGGTGTGAGATGGTGCAGCGGGCTTCCTGGCCCACAGAGGGAGGTGTTTGCAGTGGGTGTGCCCAGCCACGGGGCGGGAACTGAGTGACTTTGAGCAGGAGGCTTCCTGGTAGAGTGGGGTACCTCCAGGCACTTGCTGGAGGCTAAACTTGCTGACCTACACAAGGAGTGAGAGAGCCCAGTGCTTCCAGGCTCGGGCTCCCTGGCAGAGTGAGGTGCTCTGGGGCACTTACTGGCGGAGCTAAAGAGCTTTGTAATACTTGCCTGAGCAAGGCAGAGGCCGGATCAAAGATGGGGACTAGGGAGAAGCCTGCCCATAGGCCAAGCAACTGCCCTGTCATTCCAGGTCCTGAATTGTAACCTGTTGTTGTTGTTGTTGTTAGGTGTCATCAAGTCGGTACTGACCCATAGCGACCTTATGCACAGCAGAACGAAAACACTGCCCAATCCTGGGCCAACCTCACTATTGTTGCCACACTTGAGTCCATCGATGCTGCCACTTGGCCAATCCATCTCGCTGGGGGTCATCCTCCTTTACTCTGACCCTCCACCTTACCAAACATGATATCCTTCTCCAGAGACTGGTCACTCCTGACAATATGTCCAAAGTATGAGAGACGAAGTTTGGTCATCTTGGCCTCTAAAGAGCACTCTGGTTGCACTTCTTCCAAAATGGATCTATTGGTTCCTTTGGCAGCCCATGGTACATTCAATATTCTCCTCCAACACCATAACTCAAAGGTCTTCCTTATTCACCATCCAGCTTTCACATGCATATGAGGTTATTGAAAATACCATGGCTTGGGTCAGGCGCACCTTAGTTCTCAAGCTTCCCAATAAGTCCACAACTTTGAGTGTGGTCTGTGAGATCTGTGTGGTCACTACAACGGATTAGCAAATCCAGCAGAGAAGTAGCGGCTGCCGTGGGAGGGAGGTGTCAGTGGTGACAGAGATGGAGGGAGGAGGTACATTTGATCTTCACCTCACAGGAATACTCCCTGGGCTTAGGTTAATGGTAACTCTCTCTCCTCCCTTTTCTGAAGTTAGAGGGAGAAGGTGCAAGTAGTTCTCTGAGCCAAATAGTTACTTGAATGTCTTATCTGCAAATTTTTGAAATATCACTCTGCCAGTTTTTTCCCGAAAAGATGACTCAATTTAGAGCCCACGTTTTATAGATCTTGTAAATACAGAGAACGTAGAATTTCCTAGAAGGTTAAATAAATGATTGCCTTCAAAGTGCTCAGAATTTCCTGAAACGGTTTCCTAGTAAAGATGCTTATCTCTAAAAAATATGACCATCAGTGGCACTTGAATTAAAAAAAAAAAAAGTCAATAAAAATGGTATTTCATGCAAGATGAAGAGATATGGATAGGCAAACAAGCACATATAGGTTTGGCAGAGGATATGAGGGAATTTCAAAAAGGTCATGGAAAAATGGAATGAAAAGATAATGGAATTTTCCCACAAACTTTCTGAAGTTCCTTGCAAATAGGGGACAAAGTTATGAAAACTTCTTTAGTCAAAAGCAAACATCTTGAGGGATGGGCTTAGGGATTACGACCAGTCTCAGGGAACATCTGAGTCAATTGGCACAACACAGTTCACAAGACAGTGTTTTGTATCCTACTATAAGAAGCTCTGGTAGTGTAGTGGTCACGAATCGGGCTGTGAACTGCAAGATCAGCAGTTTGAAACTACCAGCTGTTAAGTGGGAGCACGATGAGGCTTTCTGCTCCAGGAAAGATTTACAGCCTCGGAGTCAGAACAGACTCCACGATACATAACAACAAACAACATGGTGAGTAGAAACTGGGTCTTAAATTTAGTTTAGCAGCCATCTAAGATGCAACTTCTGATCTCTACCTATCCAGAGAAAAAAATTAAAACATTAAAGTGACCAATTAGTTCCCAAAGAACTAACGGAAGATGAAACCACAGTCTCCACTACTCTGAAACATGTAGAACCAGATGCGTTCCCTCGACTGCTGCCAACCAGGGCCAACCCCGCTGACTGAAACCACTGAAGGTCCTGGAATGGGAGAAAACTGTAGAACAAAATTCAAAGGTGTAAAAAAGACGAGGCTTGCTGGTTTGATAGAGCCTGGTGGCACCCCTGGGATTGAGACCCTCAGCCACCCTTCAAACCTAGAATGGAAAACAGCCCCCAGGATCACCTGTATGTAGCCAAACAACAGATAGGACTACAAAGTGAGGAACAACTCTTGTGAGGGGCTTGCTCCTCAGAACAATTAACCATACAAGTGCAAAGGGACACCATTTGCCCCAAAGCAAAGCTCAAAAAGCAGAAGGGGCACGGAAAGATGCACTGGTATTAAAGAGCCCAGAGAGGAAGTGGGAAGGACGCTGCTATATTAAGGGAATTGCAACGAATGTTACAAAATATAAATTAGTGAATGGAAAACTAATTTGTTCTGTAAACTTTTCACCCAAGGCCTGCCCACGCCCCCTACACACATTGTATTTGGTGACTGAAAATATAACCATGGTTTTTACTGCAACAAAGCCCTTCTAGATGGGAAGCTGGCCCAATAAGCCTAGGTTGCTCCCTGGTGAGTGGGGTGGCTTTGGGGAGTCAGTCATTTAGCACCTCCATGTCTTCAGGTGTGTAAAGGGAATCATCATGCTTGTCTTCCCAAATCTTCAGAGTGAATCATTTTATCCTCAAAGCTCCGTCGGCATGGATTAGACTGACTCATAGTGTTTATCCCAGAACATGTCCTATGACATGTGGCTGGGAGCAGCTCAGGCTGTGGCCATGTTTTGTCCTCTTTCCAGCCTTACTGGAGGGCCTCCCTCCTAACAGGACTTAAGTCATAGAGGGCTCTCTGGACGTTAATGGAGCTCTGGTGGCAGAGTGGGTTAAGTGTTGGGTTGCCAATTCAAATCCACCAGCCTATAACATCTATAATGCCTGTAGCTATCCTGTGGAACCAGTGTTCAATGTGACGTGCTAAGGATGCAGTCTTGGACCATTACATAAAGCTTTTCTGACACTACAAACTATCCTCAACATAAACACTTCAGTGCAGGGCAGTTAAAAAGAGACAGGTAGGAAAGGTATCTATCAGAGCAAGCATTCATGGAGTTACATTCAGACATTCAGCAAATACTATTGCACAGTACAATCACAGAGGTTCAAAGGAATCTCAAGTGAGTCCAGTAGAAAAGGTAACATCTTTGGCACACTTCAGAAGGCTGGAGCATATTTATTATAGCTCACCAAGATTCCAATGGACAAGTCTGGCTGTGTCAGGGTGTGAGTCTCACAGTCCCAGCTGGGAGAGCTAGCCCTTCAGCTGCCCACCTCCCCACCTCAGGCAGCATTCTGCACATGTCCGGCTTCCTAGGAACCTTGGCTTAGGCTAGCCAGAAGGTATCAGTGCAGAGAATGTAATATTCCTTTCTAGGAGTAAGATCATTTCTCATAAGGAAACGTCAGGGTACTTGAACATAATACAAGCTTTTCCCTTTGTGGCCAGGCTGCTGGCCCCTCTCTGGTGGCCCAGGCTTGTGCATCACACAGATGTTCCAGTCAGGCTCCTGGTGTCTCCCAGCCCTCCCCAGCAGCCTGTTCTTCACAGAGATGATCTGCAGGAGTAGCAGCAGTCCTCAGCCCCTTTTTCTTGGAGCTGGCCACAGGGACTGCCCTCTTGACACACTCTTTCTGCCTTTATTCGTTGTAGTTGGCTAGTTTTAGTCTGGGGATGATGTTCATCGACTGCAGCTCCTGGAAGAGCAGCTTGCAGGCATACGGGATCCGCAGGGAAGACACGTGGCATGATGACCTGCAATAATGACACCTGGAACCCAGGTCAGAGTATGTTAGAGGGACAGATGCACAGAAAGACAGGCCCATGCTTAGGAGACGAGAATGCATCCTACATAACTCTTATCACCATGACAGAAAATGAGCGGTTTTCGATTCCTGGGTGTTCAGCCATACTATTAGATAGGACAGAAAAAATGTCAGCACCTCCCCTCCCAGTTTTAAAAGCCTGAAACTTGCATTAGTTGCCACCCCCCACTTCTAGATCTTTCTCCTTAACATGCAAATCATCTGCCTATAGACTTCTTTTGAGAGTGTCCTTTCAAGTCAGTACCATCTGAAACTTACTCATTGAGGCTTTTTTTCACTGTTGAAAGTGATTTCAACCGGTTCACTCAATCTCCAAGTATCGGGTAAGTATCTACTATGCTAGTACTGGACTCCTGGCGTGGCGTTGTTGGTTAATGCGCCACACTGCAAAGTTGTTTGAACTGCAAGGTCAGCGGTTCAAGCTCACCAGCTGCTCCTTGGAAACCCTACATAAGGTCGCTATGGGTCGGAATCTACTCGACAGCACTTAACAACAACAACAATGCTAGTATTGGAGTCCTGGTGTTAGCACTGTAAGATAAGAACTACTGGATTGCTAACCGCAAGGTCGACAACTCAAACCCACCAGCCACTTCTCAGAAACCCTATCTATACAAGGTTGCTATGAGTTGAAATCTACTCAATGTCACTTAACAACACTGCTAGTATTGGTAAAGAAATGGATGCTGTCCAGGATTTCATTTCTACTGGTACCAACAATCAATGCCCAAAGCAGTAACAGTCAAGAAACCATATGACATTGGGAAAATTGGATGAAAAAGGCCTCTTTAAGTGTTAAAAAGCAGAGCTGTCACTCAAGTTGTGGTCGTTTCAACTGCCTCACATACGTGCCGAATCTGGACAAGCATACAGGAGGGTGGAAAGAGACATGAAGCCTTTGAACCTGTTTTGGAGTAAGTCAGTGAACAGAGTTCCTTAGAGTGGAGGATGACGACACAGAATGAGGAAAGCTCATTCACCAGGAAAGGACCCGTCCATTGGTAAAGTGGTGGGTCAGCCACACTGAGGCGAGGTCTCCAAGAGGTGGACTGACATGGTGGCTGCAGGCCTGGGCTGTGAGTGGACAGCGCTCCTTCTGTGGAGTTGACTCAACAGCAGCTACTACCAACATTAGATTATTATTCTAGGGTGGTGGTGTTAAGTGTGCTCGAGTCAGTTCCAATTCATAGTGACCCCGTACAGGGTTTCTGAGGAGCAGCTGGTGGGTTTGAACCACTGCCTTTGCGGTTAGCAGTCTAGTGCTTATCCACACCAGAACTCCATTATTCTAGATAAGAGGCTCTAAAATGATCATTCCTAATGAGAAGAGAAATACAAGAATTTTATATAGGAGCGTAGAAGCCAATCAAATGCTATTTATTTTTTTCAAAGCTCTTCAAGATTGGTTATTTCTATTAGATTAGAAGCTACCATACCTGCCATGGAGTCCTGGTGTGGTGCTGTGGGTTAATGTGATGGACTGCAAAGTCAGTTTGAACCACAAGGTCAGCAGTTCAAAGTCACCAGCTGCTCCTTGGAAACCACACACAGGGGTGCTATGGGTCAAAACCGTCTTGACAGCACTTAACAACATGTTTGCCATAAGCTGTCCCTTGTGTAATATTGAGACACGTGTGTGCATGTATACACAAATTCCCAGCTAATCCTTACAACAGCTCCTGTTCCTAATCAATGTGCTTTCTGCTCCAGCTAGGATTTTCTCTCATCTACCTTTTCTCTACCCTCAATGGCTACAAGTGAAGAAAAGACCCTAGGGAGAAAAAGAATTCTTTTCTCAAGTTTCAGACCAAAACAGGACCTCCTTTTACTCCTCAAGGGTCTGGGGCAGCTGGGACAACAGACATCCAGTACAAATTTCGAGAGATAATAGGTAGAGAATCCTCCCAGTTAAAAGGTGGAAAAAGAACTCATGCAGAACAGTGGACGGAGTGCTGACCAGGAATCAGGGAGAATCCTTAGTGAACAAGAAAGGACCAGATGTTCCAGAAGGTAGTGAGCACAGGGCTGAAGAGAAATGGACACATACTCTTTGATTAAACAATCACAAAAGTGGCAAAGATATGTGTCTTTAAGAATATTCTAAAGGCCACACCTATGCAAACAAGGAAACTGTAGATAAAGAGAATAAAAGCAATCCGAGGGAAAGATTACTTACAATGAATAGCATTTAAACGTTAACAGCCCAAAGCAGGAAACCACTTCACTGTAACTGATTCTGTGGCTATAAGGACTTTTACAGACAAGAATATTGAAGAGTCACCAAAGGTGCTGAACTAGACCCAGGCCCACTGCCACGTGAAGGTGTTCGTGCGAAACAGCAGGACTCCAATGGGGCCTTTGATCCTCTGCTGGGTTCAGTAAGTGCTCGGAACTTCCATGATCATATGCAAAGTTTTAGAAATTTCTGTATATTTGTTGGTTTTCTATTACCAGAATCTCAAAGGGGTTCATGATCCAAAAAGAAAGTAAAGACCCACTGACCGATGGGGATGTCCCAAAGAGAAGCTGCTAAGAGAATAGTGGTCGGCTTTGCATGGTGGGCACTAGTGTGGCAGTCACCTTCTCTTTTCCTGTTTTGTAAATGTTGGGATATTTTACAATAAGCTGGAGTCATTTTCACAATCAGGGACACTTTAATTATTCTAGAACAAGAAAGCAGAAGTGAAGGCCAGCGAGGGCAGAGTGGGGAGGAGAGAAAACGTCGACGCCAAGTTCTGAGTGAGTGACGGTGGAGCCGGCATGGCCTGTGGATGTGGCCGTAATTCACACTGGGGCCTAGCGACAGTTAAGGGTTCTTTCGTCCCATCCACAGTATAAGGCAGTTTGGCTATTTACTTTTTCCTAAAGGATTACCTAAAGACTTCTTTAAAGCATTATAGTTTAGGATTTTTTCTTTTTTAAATGTGCCTGGATTGATAAACTTTATTCAGTGACCATGTTCAGGCTTTAAATTGAAGAAGTGATTAAACAGGGCCAACTTCTTGGTTATTGAATCTTCTGTCCTGTATGTTACCCACGACCTTAATCCAAACGAATCCATTTAAACACTTTCACAGGTGCTGATGCATCATCAGGCCCATTAATCTTCTTGATTATTGGATAGTTCTCTATCATTTAAAATGGCAGTGCACATCAACATACAAAAACTATCTTTATATACATAAATATATTTTTAAATATAAAAAATATTCCTATGTATAAAAATGCTTTAATTGCCTTACACTTTGTATATGCAATTTCCAAAGACTGAAACTTGACCCAAACAACCAGAAGATAACCTGATTTTTTAAGGCAAAGGCAGCAAAAGGAGGAGGCTGTGGCTTCGCAGGAGCAGGAGAAATCATTGTCCAGTGAAATGTCTCCCATGAGCTCATTATCTTAATAGGGATTTTCTTTTCTCCACAGCTTTCCTGCTGGACCTCTCTTTTGTGACTTATGCCCTTAGTGTCTTCTGTAGAACAAGAGTCTTGCTGTAAACATCCCCATAGCAATGCCTCACTAATGTGCAAATCACTGACAAAAGGCCAGTTTCAAGGTTCTGAGCTGCTCTAATTACCCAGCCTCCATTGTGCTGCTCATTAAAGAGCCACTTCCTCCAACAAACGCCATGCCCCCCCCACCCAGCCCGCACACATGTTCAGGTGATGATGGGAAAATGACAGTATCATTATGTTCCTCGACCAGTCTGCAGCACACAAGGCGGCTGCTGGACTGCCAGGCGGGATTAGGATTTTTTTCTGTTAGTAACAAGGGCATAAATAGGCCACTCAAAATCCGACATAGGGTCTATTAAGTCCCGTTTAATTACAGTAAAGACCCTTAAACCTTGTGCCCTGATTTAGTCCTCTTTCAGAGGGTTTCAGACACAATACACAATGGACACAAGAACTTCCAAACTGGGCATTGCCACCAGGCCATGTGTAAACTAGGCAGAAACTAGTAGTAGAGATATGAATTAACAGCATAGCGTTGAGACCAGTTTCTGCACATAGGTCTGCTTACATTGGCTCCCTGAATTCCTAGTAGGAAGCGGGCAGGTTCTCCAAGAGCATGAGTGAGTCTGGCTTACGGTTTCCTTTCTTTTTTCTTGGGGGTGGGAGTTGGTGGGATGGTGGTGGGTGGAGCAGAGAGCACAGGAAGGATGGAGAAGAAAAGGAAACTCTTTTTGAAGTTTCATGACCCTTATTTTTAACGACTCTTCCGCACCATCCTTTCCAAGTAATTTAAAAATCCTTGTGCCAAATTGGAAGACTTCAGCACAGAGGCACTAGGTAACAGGCATCTCCCTAGCCCACTGTGCTTTGGCTTGTTTTGGTCACAGAGACATGACGAAGAACAACAGGGCGAAAGTACATTTCCAGAGACGGGCAGCATCTCATGGCAGCGACAGACCAGAAAGAGCCTCTGACCTGCTCAGGGGAGCCTTTCTCCTATTCCTGCAGCATTCTGAAAAGCCGGCCTCACACAGGGCCAGCGTGGGCAATATAGCTATAAAAGTGAAATGATTTCCACAGACAGGTTTCGTCCACTCTTCAACAAAAAATCATAAATTGGCTAAGAGATTTTGCCATTAATTAGCAAGGTATACACTGTGCTCTAAGAAGCCCTGGTTTTATGACTCTTGATTTGCTTTATTCAACTATGAAATGGGCAGCTTGTGGTCGTGGCAAGAAGCTGAGGCTCTAACATCTGCAAGGTGGCTCTGAGGTGAGACTCAGTGGGGACAAGGTGGCCCCAGAATCCTTGAACCCTGACAAGGAATGCCCTCATATGTTCTTCTGGGGATGGCCCCTCCCCAGAGGGTCTGTGAAGGCAGGTGAGGGACAGGGAGTGGGGCTGGGCTGTGTCCCATGCTGCCTTGCTAGGACTTGTCTCTGATAGGAGAGTGAGTAAAACTGGGAAGCCCTGGACTTTCTTAGACCACAGGGAAAGGAGTATTTGGGGGCTGTAGTTCTGACTGACCCTGAGCACAGCTTTATGTTCATTCATGTTAGAGTGAACTCATTATAAGGAGGAAAGGTACTCCACCTACACAGACAAAACTGAAAAAAATCACCTTCTAAGCTGGCCTTTGTGTGGTGAACTCTACACAGAAATTGGAAACTTCACGAATTTACATAATTTACCTACTGGCAGGTCTACAAAGGCAGGCTTAGTATCATTTAGCAATTATTTTTTTATTAGGCCCCAGGCTGGAGATGCAGGGGTAAGTAAACAAGACAGAATGTAACTAGAATGAACTAGAAGACTAGCTCCCCATGAGCACTCACTTGTCTCTACTGTATGTCTGGCACCTAGACCGTGTCTGGCTCTGAGCAGATTCACGCTGTTAGCTGAATGGATGGCTGAGAAAGACAGTCCATGCCCTTGTGGGACTTACTACCCCACTGTGAAGCTACAGGCCAGAGAGAGAGACCTGGGCAAGGGGCAGGGCACCAGGTCCTGGTCCTGTCACTAATTTGCTAAAAGACCTGGGCAATGATCTTCTACAAAGTCTTCCTAGTTCTAACATGCTGTAATTCGAAGACTCAACAATGAATGTGCTAGGATTTTACTGGTGAATAGAGATAGCATTAAAATATTATAAAAGGTATTTGAGATCCTATTAAAAAGTCCATACCCCTTGGAGACGTAAAGGCTATAGTAGTGTGTGGAAAGCACATTCTATAGACCAACTGAGTATGCCGGTGTACACAGAGCCCCCGCAGATAGGAATGCTTAGGTGGAGAAGTGTAGGCTAGTGATTATGGGCTGATTCCTGAGCTGTGATTGAAGAGGGGTATGAGAGACATATGGTATCCACTTACCAGCCCGAATAGCCTAGAAGTCCACACTGTCCACAGACATCAACCTCAAAGGCATCACTTGAAATCATTAGTCTCTCTAGCAACAGCATGCTGGCTCCATAACCGATTAAACAGTCACGTTCCATTTCTCCAAGACGCAAACCACCATCACGAGATCGGCCTTCAGTGGGCTGCCTTTGAAACGAATTATTAGAGAAATGTGTTATTTTCCTAGTCAACAAAGAGACAGCATCGCGCTTTGGCTAATAGAACCCGGTGCTGAAGCAGAGGCCCACCTGGATTCTAACTGATTACAAACTGGTGGTTCATCTTCTCTCGGCCTCTCTAGTAAAATGTACATAGAACACCTATGCCCAAACCCATTACATATGAAAAGATATAGTACTAGTGGTAGGTAACCTGTTATTTAGAAGCAGGAAAAACTATGCAGAAGAAACTGAGAAAGAAACCTGAGTGCCCAATAGTTACTGCCAGGGCTCTAGGGAGGAGCTTCACTATTAAGATAGAAATCAAACACTCAAACATGCACACACACAAAGAAGAAAAACCCAAATGGATTCTTTGAATACAAATTGGAATGGATCGGAAATACCCTCGAAGAACAGACTGCCTGATGGGGGTTGCCCAGGGGCTGAGAATGTTGTGTGTTTCACTTAGGCCCCCTGCTTTTTCCCTTGTATACTGGGGCACTTTTAAACAGGGTCACTGCTATCCCTAGACTGAACTTCCTGTGGCTTACACAGATGCCAGGCTTGAGAATACTTCCAAAGCTCAAGAATCTAAACCACAGAGATTCTGGAACACCTCAGGCAAACCTACCTAAGATTTTTTTTTTTAAAGGCAAGTGCCCCAGCTGGCTTATTTTGGAGTGTGCTCTTCTCTGATGCTCTGGAGCAGGGGTGGACCACAAACCCTTTGTTTGTTTTAGTATTTTTCATCTTTGCTTCTGTATTGTTGCTAGTCCCCCAAATGGTTAAGAAAGTGAACAAAGCATATACCAATATATGCTTCAATTTATATATATATATATGTTGTTGTTGTTGTTGTTAAGTGCCGTCGAGTCGGTTCCGACCCATAGTGACCCTGTACAAGGTTTCCGAGGATGTAAATCTTTACAGGAGTAGAAAGCCTCATCTTTCTCCCTCGGAGCAGCTGGTAGTTTCGAACTGCTGACCTTCAGGTTCGCAGCCTGATTCGTAACCACTACACTACCAGAGCTCCATATATATATATATATATATATATATGATTCCAACCCATAGCAATCCTGTATAGGGTTTCCAAGGAGCAGCTGGTGAGCTGAACCTCTGACGCTGCAGTTCAAACGACTTTGCAGTCTGACGCACTGGCCCACAGTGCTACACCAGGACTCTATTATATCATTATACACACACACACACACACACACATATATATGTAGTTGAAAATTATAATGGAAAATTAACTTGAGATTTTATTTGCTGAAGGAAAGTTTAGATATGCAGAATTCACAAACAGGTCTAAATGAACACAGCACAGTGGAAACATTATACTTGAACTTGACGTTTCCATGTTTTGGCCTGCTGGTAGACCTACTTATGGGTAAGCATGTTCACAAAACAAGATGAAGGCAGTCTGACCACATGTGGGTAGAATCCAACACTTAAAGATTTTAACTAATGAAGATAACCAACTACAGACAAATGCACTCTAAGGCAGCCTTCATATGGAATACACAAAAGGAATGCCGAAGTAATAACTTCTTTTACACAACAAAGCAAAAACCAGGAAATAGCTGCTTTGACATTTATGTAACTCTGAAATAGTTTTTGGATGTTGTAACTGAAATGTAAGTTGAGGAGAGGGCATCATTTACGGGGAAACACTTCTATCTCGGGTGGGTTTCAGTGCTGCGGTGATTACTGTCTTGAGAATCTCAACTTTTCTCCTCCCACAGTTCTCAGTACACATGTGTCTATCATTTCAACAGACATGTGCACATCTGCTCAGTCTTAAATGATCAAGGGATTGAGTCCTCTACACCTTTCTCTAAACTCAAACACTAACAGCTTCATTTTCTCCCCTACTAAAACTGAAAAATGCAGGCAGTACTCAAGGAGGTAACTGTTGAGCGTGTCATAAGACCAACACTGTAAACGTTCTCTTTTTGAACATCTGACTGTCGCCAGCATCATAGGAACTGGATGTGTATTACTGTCTCCACCTTGCATATGAGAAAAACAAGCTGAGAGAAGTTATCTGTCCAAGGTTCATGATGGTGCTAGAAGGTTGAGAGAAGATTCAAATCCCCGTCTACCCGACTTTAAAGCTAATACTTACTCTCCTACCCCTGCGTTCCTTAATGTGCCACTATCAACATTCTGGGCTGAACAACACTTAGTTGTTGGGATTGTCCTGTGCACTGTAGGCTGTTTAGTGACATCCTAGGTCTCTATCCACTAGATACTTACAACATCTCCCTCCCAAACTGTGATAACCCAAACTGTTACCACAATTTAAAAAATCACCTCTGCTTGTGAATCACTATATGTTTCTTCCAACTGGAAAAGTAGAAAACTAAGAACACATTAAACCTGTTGTTAGGTACTGTCAAGCTGACTCTGACTCATAACCACACCATGAACAACAGAACACAACACTGCCTGGGCCTGTGCCATCCTCACAATTGTTGTTTGAGTTCATTGTTGCAAGCACTGCATCAATCTATCTTGTTGGGGGGTAGGGTGGTGGGGAGTCTTCCTCTTCTTCACTGACCCTCCACTTTACCAAGCATGATGTCCTTCTCCAGGATCTGGGCCCTCCTGACAACATGTCCAAAGAATGAAAGACCAAGTTATGCCATTCTTGCTTCCAAGGAGCATTCTAGCCGTACTTCTTCCAATGCAGAACTGTTTATTATTCTGGCAGTCCACTTTCAATATTCCTCACCAACACCGTAATTCAAATGCATCGATTCACTGTCCAACTTTCACATGCACATGAGGTGATTGAAAATATCATGACTCTGGATAAGGCACACCTCAGGCCTCAAACTGGTATTTTACTCTTGAACACTGTAAAGAGAACTTTTGCACGATACTTGCCTAATGCAGTATGTTATTTGATTTGCTGACTGCTGTTTCCATGAGTGTTGACTGTGAATCCATACAAAACAAAGTCTTTGACAATTTCATTCTTTTCTCCATTTATCACGGTGTTATTTATTGGTCTAGTTGTGAAGATTTTTCTTTTCTTTACATTGAGGTGCAATCCACACTGAAGGCTGTAGCCTTTGATCTTCATTAGTAAGTACTTTAAGTCTTCTTTGCTCCCAGCAAGCAAAGTTGTATCACCTGCATATCGCAGGCTGTTAATGAATATTCCTCTAATCCTGATGCCGCATTCTTTTTCATATAATCCAACTTCTCATATTATTTTGTTCAGTATACAGATTGAGTAAGTACGATGACAGGTAAAAGGATACAATCCTGGTGCACACCTTTCCTGATTTTAAACCATTCAGTAACCCCTTGTTCTATATGAACGAGTCCTTAATGGTCTATGTGCAGGTTCCTCATGACCACAATGAAGTTTTCTGGAAGACCCATTCTTGGCAATGCTATTCACAGTTTGTCATGATCGACACATGCTTTTGCACAGTCATTAAAGCACAAGTAAACATCTGTCTGGTATTCTCTGTTGTTAGCCATGATCCATCTGACATCAGCAATGGTATCTCTAGTTTCACATCCTTTTTTGAACCCAGCTTGAATTTCTGGAAGCTCTTTGTTGATGTGCTGCTGCAACTGGTTTTGAATTATTTTTAGCAAAATATTGCCTTTATGTGGTATTAATGATATTGTTTATGACTTTTGCATTCTGTTGGGTTACCTTTCTCTGGAATGGGAACAAATAAAGATCTCTTCCAATCTGGTTGGCCAGGTAGCTGTTTTCTAAATTTCTTGGCACAGACAAGTGAATGCCTCTAGCATTGTATCAGTTTGTTGAAACATTTTATTTTGTATTCTGTCAATTCCTGGAGCCTTGTTTTTCATCAATGCCTTCAGTGCAGCTTAGGCTTCTTCTTTGAATACCACTGGTTTTTGACCATACTATCTCTTACAGTGGTCGGGCATAGAACTTTCTTTTTGATACAGTAATTCCGTGTATTCTTTACACCTCTTTTAAAAAAACTTTTTATTATGAATTGAGTGAAGTTTTACAGAGAAGATCATCAGTTTTACATTCAACAATAATATATTCTGTTGCGTCTCAGTGATTGCAATCCACTCCATACAACCACTTCTTCCCTGCGGTTCCTATTTCCATTCCACCTGCCTTCTCAACTTCATCCTTAGGTAAATGTTGGCCTTTAGATCTTGAATGATTCCATACTGAGTATATCTTACAGTGTTTGACTGAAAATTAGGCTACGAGGGTGGTCGAGAGCCATAGTTTCAGGCTCCTCCAGTCTTTCTAGGACCAGGAAGCCTGGTCTTTTTTTGTATTTATTTGTGATTTTGAGTTTTGTTCCACATTTTCTTCTACTCTATTCCAGACCTTCTAATGTGATCCCATTCAGAGCAGTAGAAGTGGTAGCCAGGCACCATCAGTTCTGGTCTCAGAGTCGTGGTGACTGATGTCATGGGTCCAGTTGGTTCCTGGACCAGAAATCGTCAATTGTCATCACTCTTCATTCTTCCGCACCTGTGATGGCTGCCCGTGAGCTTTTAAGATCCCAGTACTACTCACCAAAAGGAGCTCTGGTAGCGTAGTGGTTACGAATCGGGCTGCGAACCTTAAGGTCAGCGGTTCGAAACTACCAGCCGCTCCGCGGGAAAAAGATGAGGCTTTCTACTCCCGTAAGGATTTACACCCTCGGAAACCCTGTACAGGGTCACTATGGGTCGGAACCGACTCGACGGCATTTAACAACAACAACAACTACTCACCAAAGTAGGATGTAGAAAAGTGTCCTTGTGGAGTATGTTATGCCAATTAACCATGGTGTTCCCTGTCCCCAGACTATGGTCCTGAGGTTTAAGATGTTTGACACTATCTAAGAAGTTGTCATCATTTTGCCCCCTGTATGCTTCACGACATTCATAATTGTGCTTGCAGCAAAGGTAAATACCATGTTTAAATATCCCCTTTCTAATGTTTTTAAATTTGTGGGGAGTCCTGGTGTGGTGCTGTAGGATAAGCACTAGATCGCAAGGTTGGTGTGAACCATGAGGTCTGTGGTTCAACCTCACCAGCTCCTCCCTGGAAACCCTATACAGGGTCGCTATGAGTCAGAACCAACTCAAAGGCCCTTAACAACAATAATAAATACCTGTGGGTATCCTCCCAGTCTTCTTCCCACACCTATTCAGCCTGTATCTCTATCCATGTATCTACCCACAGAACATTGTTGTTCCAGGGTTGTGTATGTAACACTATTTACCTTTATATCCCTTTTAGTCCTTGAATATCTTCCTGTGTCTTCATCATTCTTCTGCTAACCTGCCTCTTCTTGCTCTCCCTGTCACCCATGCTAACATAGGTCAACCAACCAGTCAGTGAATTCATCTCCCTTTATTCCTACCCTGGCAACCATCAAAGGGTATTTTAGCACCTTCTATTTTCTTTCTATGCTTTCTGCATCATTCTGTATCATTCAATATTTTGCCCACAGAATCCTTCAATATTACAACTTGAGATTTGAAGTTTTTCTTCACTTCTTTCTGTTTGAGAAATGCTGGTCATGTTCTTCCCTTTTGGTTTTCTGACTTCAAGTCTTTGTACATTTCACTGTCGTACTTGACTCTGTCTTCTTGAGCTGCCCTTAGAAATTTTCTGTTCAGCTCTTTTACCTCCTCAAATGAAGGTCTCAAAAGCTTTGTTCCATTCACGTCATTAAGGTTAACTACCTGAGGCGGCAGCTCTTCCCCAGTTGTATTTTGAGAGCCTTCTAACCTTGAGGGGCCTTCTTTTGGCACTGTATCTGACAATGTTCCGCTGCTATTCATAAGGCTTTCAGGGGCTAACATTTCAGAAGTGATCTGCCTCTCCTTCCCTGTCTGTCTGTCTTTGGAAGTTCCACTGAAACCTGTCTGGCATGGGTGGTCCTGCTGGGATTGAAAATACTAGTGGCATAGCTTCTAGCATCACAGCAACAAACATACCACTACAGTATGACAGACTGACTGACGAGCAGTGATGTGAAACTTTGTAGTGTGTTGTTGTTATTGTTAAGTGTCGTCAAGTCGATTCCAACCCATAGCGACCCTGTATAGGGTTTCCAAGGAGCAGCTGGTGAGCTTGAACCGCCAACCTTGCAATTCAAACGGCTTTGTAGTCTGACACACTAAACCTCAGCATCACACCAGTAGTGTGTAGTTAGTAATTAATTCCCAGCAATTATTCCTGTTGTCAACACACAGGCACTCTGCTTGGAATTGAGGACGTATGGCTGAATGGGACGGATGTGGACCATCACTTACTAGAACTTATTCAAATTAACTTGAAAATACAGGTTGTCTTTTATTCAATAACAGAAGATTAAAAAAAAAAAAAAAAACCAATTGTGGTTTATGCTATTACCAAATAACATATGAAGGTAAGTCATAAAGTATTGCTACTGGGGTTCCAGTTCATATACACACGGATGTATTCCAAATAAAATGTGTTTAAACATGTATCTGTGATTAGTGGATGGCTGCAAACAAGTTCTCTTAATAAAGTACTTGTCTTAGTCTTGTTGTAATGTGCCGTGGAGTCGGTTCCGACTCATAGTGACCCTGTACAGGGTTTCCAAGGCTGTAAATCTTTACGGGGGCAGAACGCCTCATCTTTCTCCCGGGGAACAGCTGGTAGTTTCGAACTGCTGACCTTGTGGTTCGCAGCCCGATTTGTGACCACTACGCTACCAGAGATTCTTTTCAGAGGGCTTAAAAAAAAAAGTCCAATCAAAACGGTGGCAACCAAGGGAGTCTGCTGGGCCAGTTCACTTCAAGGCAGAGAGGTCAGCTCAGGAGGTATGCAGACTGTTTTGGTGGACTCCTTAGGGGTCAGTATGGAGACTGTTTTGGTGGACTCGAAGGGATAAGCTTGACAGATTTTCTCAGAGGACACAGGATGATAGTAGAGGTTTATCATGAAGTTTTCAAAAAACTGAAAACTGCATTAGTGAGGAAAAGGCCAGGAAAATTGTGTCACAGAATTTTTTCCCCATCATAGCAATGTACCTGCTCATTCAGCAAGGATAGCAAGGGCTGTCCTATGAGAATTTTGCTGAGAAACCTTAGCCACCCAATATACTGCCTTGGTCTTGCCCCTTCAGACATCGTTTTGTTCCTTAAACTCAAAGAACATTGAAAAGGAACACAATGTAGTCTTTGAGGATGGCAAAGCTGCCATTTTGATCTGAGGTCAATCAAGGAGTATAGAATTCTTCAAGGAAGGATTAGAGAGGTGCAAACACTGCCTTCAGAAGTGTGTAGACCTTGAGGGAGGAGATGCTAAGAAAAAGTAGTTTCACATTTGGATATTTTTGTTTAATCCAAGTTTTTAGATTTTGCAGCAATACTTTTTGACTTACCATCATAAAGGTGCCTTTGAGTCTATTTAATGAAATTTCCAGAAGATTCAAGGTTGGCTTGTCTGCATTACCAATTCTTTTCACATGCATGTTTCTCTTACCTGGTAAGGACAGCTCTCGGACCCCGAGCCCGGGCGTGCATCTTGTCCAGCACCATGTGTTTTAGTTTCTGGTAGTACACAGGGCCGAAGTAGATGTATGCTTCTAGGGGCTCACTGGAAGAAAGGCCAGAGTTTGGATTAAGAAACTGTTTGAGTTAACAAGAGTCCACCTTTCTAGGGCTCATCCCTGGTAATTCCTTTTTTATGAGCAAGCGTGTCACTGACTGGGTGTCAATGAAAAGTCTAGATCTGAAAATATCAAAGTGCCATAACCCACTGCTATTGAGTTGACTCTGAACCATGGTGACCCATGTGTTTCAGAGTAGAACTGTGTGCTTCATAGAGCTTTCAAGACTGAAATGCTTACGGAGGAAGCCCTACTGGGACCGTGGCTAAGGGCTGTACTGCTATCTGAAGGGTTGATGGCTGGAATCCACCAGTCGCTCTGCGCAAGAAAAATGAGGCAGTTTGCTTCCGTAAAAATGACAGCCAAGGAAACTCTACAGGGCTGTTCAAGTCTGTCCAATACAGTCACTGTTTATCAGAATTGATTCCACAGCAAAGCATTTAATCTTTAGGAAAGAAAGCTCACTAGGCCTTTTGTCTGAAGTTCCATAGCTTTAAATTAAAACAAACACGTTTGAACAAGTTATGAAACAGCACATATAGGATGGCCCCTCCCTTGTGGTTATCACCCTGTGAGGCCACTATCTTCTCTTGCTTGAACTACTGCAAACAATCATCTACTGGTCTCCCTCTTCCACTCAGCCCTCAACCATCTGTTCTGCATATAACAAGCCACAGTGAGTTCTAAAATGTCAATCACAGCAGGTCATTCTTCTGTTCTAACCCCCTAATGGTTTCCCATCTCACTCAGTATTCGAATCATCAAAATTCTGTCAAAGGCCCAACATAATCCAGTACTGTCCACTGGATTCATTTCCAGTCTCTCTCCCCGTCGGTCATTCTATTCCTATTCCACAGGCTTCTCATTGCTCCTCAAATGTAGCAACCCTGCTCTGGGTCAGGGTCTTCACATTCCCTTTTTGCCCTGCCTGAAAACCTTCTTCAGCCAGCTCTTGGCATGGCTCTGTGAATAGTCGCCACCTCAGAGAGACTTTCCCTGATGGTCTAGGGAAAAGCCTCCCCTGCCAGCCTGTGCTCTTACTCTAGCTGAATTTCCTTCAGAGCATGAATCACCATCGGCAAAAATGTCACACATTTTCTACTCTCCTGACTACTGTCGGCCTTCCCCACAAGATGTAAACTCTGTGAGGAAGAGCACTATGTCTTCTTTGCTACAGTAGCTTTAGCACCTGCAACACGGCCTGACACAAAAACAATGCTCATGCTCGTTAAACAGTTGAGTCCATGAAGTTTTAGAGAATGACAATATGAGTTTAAAAAGGGAGCAGCATAGGTTCCTGTTTTGGCGGAGGCAGACAGCCAGGTAGGAAAGGCTCTGTGGGGGAGGTTTGAAAACCCAGAGAAGCTGCACACATGGAACACCAGAGCTCTGGATCTTGCATTAGGTGCAGGAGGTGTCAGTTTCCTGCATGCACAAGTGAAAAAAATCACGATATAAAGGAAAATACAGCGAGTTAGGAATTGCTCAAGATGGGACTCCCACTGCAGCCAACCCTGCCAGGGTGGAGTCTGGAGGGCAGGGCTGCAGCCAGACCAGCAAAGGGAACCAGCTCTAAAAGCAGTGTAGTGACATTAGCAAAAGGAGGTACAGGGGATTCTACAATTTTTCCTCCTCTTTCCTGTTGCACCTTCTTTGCCCAGCCTGGATGCCTTCAGGTGGATGGGTGCGAACCACTCAAAAAAAGTCCAGCGCTGAGCCCAATTTTCCCATGGCACAGAGAGAATGAACTTGGTGGCTGCTTATGACATCAGCTTCGGGGTCACAGCCCTAAAATTAACTTGTGCAGGACCCTTTACTCTGGCCTATTTAACAAGAAGAAACCAGGCCCATCAGGCCTGACAGACAAACCATATGAACAATCTGTAAAACCCCAACATAAAAGGACGCAACAATCTTGAGAATTACGCTGTACACACGCAGATGCCTAACTGACTTTCAGAGCCAAAAATAGTAGGCAATCTTTCTCACATTAACTTCTCATTATCTATCTGTGCACCTCTATGGTTGTGACTAGAGGAGGTGCCTGAGTGAGCGGACACCCCCACCCACTTCTAGAGGCTTCTACGGTGCACACACAAGGCGACTGGACAGTCGGCCACAGTTTTATTTTTGTTTCAAAGTGGTGGTTTTTGTATCTGCTTTTATAATGCTTCTGATTTTGGTCCTTTTGATCACACATTTTTTCCTGGAGGTGGGAGCTTTTTCTATGTTACCCAAGAAGAGACAGCAATCATGGACATATAGCCAAGTTGTAAGCATACCCCATAATATTCCACCACTGAGACAAGAGCCAATAACAGCTGCTAAGCATTACATGTGAAAAGGGAAGCCTATCTCCTGATCATATCCACCAGGAGACACCCAGTAAGCTTAATAACACAACAATAAACATCCATTTAAGCATTAAAAAACCCACATTAATGGAAATGACAAACAAAACACAACAGAAGATCTAAAAATATGTCCAAAACCAGAAAAGAGTAACTGAGACAAATACGCTGGAGACAGACAGAGGCTCCCCAGAAGAGGAAGAGCAGGTTTTAGATTTGCCTGAGAAGGAATTCAGAAGAATGATATGGAAACAAATTCAAATGCTCTGAAAAGGGCTGGAGGAAAACAAGGAAGAAGTCAGGAGAGTACTACAAGAGCAATCAAGCAAGATTGATACAGCACTGGAAACAATTCAAAACCTGCAAAAACAGGTCCAGATGATTAATAATAAAATATCAGAAATGGACAATACACTGAAAGGGGAAAAGAGCAGAATAGAAGATATGGAAGCCAGGTCTAGTGAGCTGGAAGACAAATCTTTCAATACTGCTAAGATAGATGAGCAAGCAAAAAAAAGGATAAAAAAAATCTGAAGAGAGTCTAAGATTCATGCTGGATAACATGAAGAGGAACAACTTAAGAATTACTGGCATTCTGGAACAGGAAGAATAAGAGAAGTTCACAGAGGAGATAGTTGAAGAGCTTCTGGAAGAAAATTTCTGTAACATCTTGAAAGATGAGAAGATAAACATTCAAGAAGCTGAATGGACCCCAGGAAGGATAGACCCCAAAGGAAAGTTACCAAGACATACAATAATTAAGCTCTCCAAAATCAAAGACAAAGAGAGAATCCTAAAAGTGCCAGGGAAAAGAAGTGTCACTTACAAAGGCAAACAAATCAGATTAAGTTCTGACTTCTCAGCAGAAACCATGCAGGCGAGAAGGCAATAGGTAGACATATACAAAACCATAAAAGAAAAAAACTGCCAACCAAGTATTGTCTATCCAGAAAAACTGTCAGTCAAATACTATGTTGCAATCAAAACATTCCAGGAGAAACAGAATCTAAGAGATTTTTGTCAAAGCCAATCCAGCACTTCAAAACATCCTAAAGGGAGTTCTTTGGACTGAAAACCAACAAGAACAGACAACAACCAGAGAGTGACAGGCGTCACAACACCAACATCTGGACTCAGTCAACAGATAGCAGACTCCAGAACAGAACAAAACTACAACAATGAATTCAAAGGAGCTGGGAGGTCAATCGAAGATCAAAATAATATCAATGTCAGAGAAGGGATAAATGTAGGAACAGAGATCCATGTGATGAGGATATCAGGTAGATTACAGGATACAGTACACTCTCTTAAATGGAGAGAAAAGTTAATACACATAGGTAACCTCAAAGAAAGTTAATACTTCACAACTTACCATGAAAATGAACTTCCAAGCAGAACAAGCAAACATGAAAACTAAGAAGAAACTGACAAGAAATGGCACAAAAAACACAAACTCAGCACAAGAAGGCATGCAGAACAAAGCAACGAACAGCACTACCAAAATTAATGTAATGGCAGCAATTAATTCATAACTATCGATAATTACATTGAATGTCAATGGATTGAATGCACCAGTGAAGAGACACACAGTGGCAAATTGAATAAGAAAACAAGACCCTTCAATATTCTGCCTGCAAGATACACACCTTCCACACAAAAACAAAAACAGACTAAAAGGTAGAGGATGGAAAAAAATATATCAAGCTAACTGCAACAATAAACAAGCAGGAGTGGCAATTATAATCTCTGATAAAGTAAACTTTAAGACAAAGAGTAGCATAAGAGATAAAGACAGACACTATCTCATGATCAAAGGGTCAATTGAGCAAGATGACATAACCATAATAAATATCTATGCTCCCAAAGAAAAAGCACCAAGATATATGAAGCAAACCTTACTAAAATTGAAGAAAGAAATAGATTAATCTACAATTATAGTGGGAGATTTTAATACACCACTTTCGAAAACGGACAGAACAACGAGAAAGAAAATAAAGTTACAGAGGAACTAAACAGCACAATCAACCAACTTGACCTCATATACATGTACAGAGCATTCAACCCAACAACAGCACAATATATATTCTTCTCCAGTGCACATGGAACATTCTCCAGAATTGACCATGTGCTAGGTCTCAAGGCAAGCCTCCATAAATTTACAAACATCAAAATACTACAAAGCATCATTTCAGATCACAGTGCTATAAAACTAGAAATCAACAATAAAAAGACCAAGGAAATAAAGTCAAATACATGGAAACTGATAACACCCTGCTGAAAAGCTGAAATTAAATGGTAAAAGAAGAAATTAAATGTGAATTCACAAAGTTCCTAGAAACAAAAAAGAATGAAAACACAACATACCAAAATCTTTGTGACACGGCAAAAGTGGTGCTGAAAGGACAATTTATTGCGGTAAATGCACACATACAAAAAGAAGAAAGAACAAAAATTAACACAGCATCTACAACAATTAGAAATTGACCAACAGAGGAAACCTACAGTCACCAAAAGAAAAGACATAATAAAAATAAGAGCAGATAAATGAGATAGAAAACAGAAAATCTATAGAAAGAATCAACAGGACAAAAAGCTGGTTCTTTGAAAGGATTAATAAAATTTACAAACCATTGGCAAACCTAACAAAAGAAAAGAGGGAGAAGACACAAATAACTCATATTAGAAACCACACGGTTGATGTCACAACGGAACCAAACGAAATCAAAAGGATATAGTAACAGAATACTATGAAGAGTTGTATCCCAACAAATTCGAAAACTTAGAAGAGATGGACGCATTTTTAGAACGACCTACCAAAACTTACACAGAGTGAATTAGAAAACTCGAACAGACCCATAACAAAAGAAGACACTGATCAGGTCATCAAAAAACTCCCAACCAAAAGAAGTTCAGGCCCAGACGGCTTCACTGGTGAGTTCTACCAAACATTCAGGGAAGAGCTGTCACCAATCCTACTCAAATTATTCCAGAATATAGAAGAGGGCAGAAAACTTCCTAATACTTGTTCTTTTTTTTTTTTTTTTATGTTTTATTATGAATTATTTCCTAGTTCACATAGGAGAACATTAGTTTTACATTCCTAATACTTTTTTATGAAGTAAGCATAACCCTCATACCAAAATCAGGGAAGGACATCAATAAGAAAGAAAACTACAGACCAACATCCCTAATGAACATAGATGCAAAAATTCTCAACAAAATCCTAGCCAACAGAATCCAGGACCACATCAAAAAAATAATACATCATGATCAAATGGAATTCATATCAGGGATGCAAGGATGGTTCAACATTAGGAAAACAATCAATGTAATCCACCACATAAATAAGAAAAAGGAAAAGAACCACATGATCATATCGATTGATGCAGAAAAGGTATTTGAGAAAATCCAACATCCATTCCTGATAAAAACACTCAACAAATTAAGAATTGAAGGAAAATTCCTCAACATAATCAAGTGCATATATACAAAACCAACAGCCTACATCACTCTCAATGGAGAAAAACTGAAAGCCTTCCCTCTGTGAATGGAAACCAGACAAGGATGCCCTTTGTCACCACTCCTTTTCAATATTGTTTTGGAAGTATTAGCCAGAGCTATACGTCAAGATAGGGAAATTAAAGGCATTCAAATTGGCAAAGAGGGAATAAAACTCTATTTGCAGAGGATATGGTCCTATACATAGAAAACCCTGAAGACTCAGTAAAAAAGCTACTAGACCTCATTGGAAGATTCAGCAAAGTAGCAGGGTATAAGATCAAATACAAAAATCAGCTGGATTCCTCTATAATAACAATGACAGTGCTGAAAAAGACATTAGGAGAGCAATACCATTTACAATAGCTGCCCAAAGGATGAAATATTTAGGAATAAACATAACCAGAGAAACAAAGGACTTATACAAAGAGAATTACAAAACACTAGTACAAGAAACCAAAAGAGAGTTACAAAAGTGGAAGAACATACCATGTTTCTGGATAGGAAGACTCAACATCCTAAAAATGTCAATACTACTCAAAGCAATTTAAACATATAATACAATACAATCCAGATTCCAGCAACATTCTTCAAAGAGATGGAAAAGACAATTACAAACTTTATATAGAAGGGAAGGAGACCCAGGATAAGCAAAGCACTGCTCAAGAGGAAAAACACGGTTGGAAGCCACTCACTCCCTGATTACAAAATCTACTACACGACTACAGTGGTCAAAACCACCTGATACTGGTACAATGAAAGATGCACTGATCAATGGAACAGAATTGACAATCCAGAAATTAACCCATCCACATACACAGCCAATTGATTTTCTACTAAGTGCCTAGGTATGTATGTTACATGGGGAGGAGATAGTCTCTTTAACAAATGGTGCTGGCAGAACTGGAAAGTGATATGCAAAAGACTAAAATAAGACCTTTACCTCATGCCCTAAACAAAAACCAACTCAGCATGGATTAAAGACCTAAATGTGAATCCCAAAATTATGAAAGTCATCAATGAAAAAATAGGGACAAATGTGAGGGCTCTAATACAGGGAATACACAGACTACCAAACATTTTGAAAAGTACACTAACAAGAGTAGACAAAATAGATGAGTGGGTCATATTAAAAATTAAAACTTTTCTGCATCAAAAGACTTCACCAAAATAAAAAGGTAAACCACAGAATGGGAAAAAATCTTTTGCAATGACACATCAGACAAGGGACTCATTTCTAAAATATATAGGAAACTACAACACCTCTATAAGAAAAAGACAAATAACTCAATTAAAAAATGGGCACAGAGCCATAGCAATTAAATGATATACTATAGGATGAATGTAAAACTAATGTTCTCCCATGTAAACTATTACATAATTCACAATAAAACATTGTGAATTTTAAAAAACATTCTTTTTTTAAAAAGAAGGGTAAAGCAAAATCATAAACAGAAAAAAAAAAAGGGCACAGGATATGAACAGACACTTCACTAAGGAAGAGATCCAAGCAGCCAACAAACATATGAAGAAATGTTCACGATCACTAGCCATCAGAGAGATGCAAATCAAAACAACAATGAGATATCCTCTTCACACCAGCAATAACAGCAAAGATCAAAAAAGTAGAGGACAATGCTGGAGAGGATATGGAGAGACTAGGACCCTCCTACATTGTTGGTGGGATTGCAAAATGGTCCAAGCACTCTGGAAAGCAATATGGCACTTCCTCAGAAAGTTGGAAATAGAAATACCTTATGATTCAGCAATTCCTCTACTTGGTATTTACCCACAAGAAATACGAGCCATAACATGAGTAGATATATGCACACCAATGTTCATAACTGCACTATTTATAATAGCAAAAAGATAGAGACAGCGTAAGTGCTAATCAATTTAAGAATGGATAAGCAAACTGTGGTACATACACACAATGGAATACTATGCTACCTTGAAGAACAACAAGGAAGCTGCAAGCCACCGCATAATATGGATGAACCTTGAGGACATTATGCTGAGTGAAATTCGTCACAAAAGGAGAAATACTGCATAGGACCATTATTGTAAAAGAGTAAGAAAAAGAACCCACACTAAAAGGGGGAAAAAAATTTATATATATATTTGTTGATCACCAGGATCAACAAATATATGAGAGGAGGGGAGAGAGGGAGGGGAAGATAGGGAATAAACATTAGGATAGTTTGGGTGCGGGGGGAGGGGGGCGATTGGGGGAGGCAATACACAAAATGGGGTAGGGGAATGGAAGAACAAGGCTGATGGGAGAACAGTTAGGCAGGTTCACATGGGCTAAGTGGGGCAGAGGTAAATGATGATGTATGCACAACCTTGGAATAACAGGGCTCCTGGATACAAGGATTGAGGTGCGGTTTGAAAGGGTAAAAGAGGGGAATAATGTTAAGATGCTTGGCTGTCTTTTGAATCTTGGTTTCCCTTGCCTACCACTGTAAAATAGATAGACACCTGGGGGTGGGGGTGGGGAGGGCAGGAAGGAACAGCCAGAAACATCAATTACAAGAAAGCTTGTAAGTTCATCTTCAGCCTATAACTGATTGGAATACCTTAAAGGGGGCTAGAAGTTGCCCAATGAAAGAAGCTTCCTGTGGAGCCTTTACATTGCACAAGACCATAGGTGGACTCCGGAACCCCATCCAGAACCGACTGAGGTAGGAAATTGGAAAGGACACGTAGACCAGCCTGGAGTGGCTAGAACAGAAGATACTTCGTGAAATAAAGACTGGCAGGAAAATATCCAAAACAATAACAGCAGTCGGATTGGTTACTACAAGAACAAGTAAGCTGTTCACCCGGGAGCCATCAAGACAAGTGGTCAGGACCCCTCAGAGCAAACCCACTTCCAAGACTGAGACTCAAGAGGAATTCATGAGGAGGCATGTGGTCTGGCTGGTGACCATGTTGGTCACTGATATGGGGAAGAGCAGCAATGAAGTTGTGAGCTAAGCCCACCCAACTACATTCAACTACAACGCGGGTGGAGACTTGGATGGCCAGCAGTATGGCAAGATCTGGGGACTCCTGGGCCCAGAGGCAGTGACATGGCCAGCAGTATGGCAAGATCCGGGGACTCCCGGGCCCAGAGGCAGTGACATGGCCACAGAGGACTAGGTCAGAGAGTGAAGTGTCCAGCTGATATGAAGTGAGGGGAGAGGCACAAGAACATCCATACTTGTAGATAGTACCCACTTGACCTCGCTGATCAGAACTCGACTAGAAGAAGAAAGAAGGGGGTGGGGGGAAAGAGTAACCTGCTACAATTTGATGAACTTTACCTATACTTATGGATGTAGTAGCTCAAAAAAGGGAACAAATCTTTACAGCAAGGATCACTCCTACCCCCTCGGTACACAGGGATGGTAAGGATGGGCAACAAAGACATTGGTTACCAAAAATGTGGGGGCCTATAAAGGCAAGAAGTGACTGGCTTACAAGATTTCAAGAGGGAGCCTAGTTCCAGACGGGGCGGGGGAAGGTAGAATCTCCACTGAATGATTTCTAATCTGTTGGGACCGGGCTGGTAAAAGGAAATGGGGATAAGACTCTTGTGGCACAATAGTGAATAACTGCCATCAGGACTGACTGTGAGGGTAGGAAATATAGAGATAGATGTTTTTTGACAAAAGGAGGAGAGTGATTTTGCAGCCCAGAAGCGGAGGTCCCTGGGACCATCAATTGAGAAGAACGGAGAGCAGGACCCTACCCAGAGAGGCAGTGATACCAAGGATGGAGACAGAGATGATGATGTGGACAGATAGAGTGGCTGGGGGCACTGGACTCAGGGAGGGAGAAGGGCTGTGTGCTGGTGGTTGGGGGGGGGGGGGGCAGTGGGCCTGTGTGGTGAACCTTTTGGTTACTTGAGGATGCATGGAGGGGATTGTAATCCTGCAATGAAACGAATTACAATAGGATGAGTGTAAAGCTGCTGATATTCTCCCATGTAAACCTCACAAAAACTAAAAAAACAAAACAAAACAAATAGATTAACTAACCAATATGATGAAAAAAAAAAAAAAAAAAAAGGAGAGAGATCAGCGTAAGTACCTTGACAGCAGAAGAAAACTTCTTTGTTTTAAAGTCTAGAACCAGAGTAGCCAGGAGAGAGGTGGCTGTTTTAAAGTGCCCTGGAACTTCTTTCTCAAGGGAGAGGTGTCTATCATGCACCAGTGAAGCTAGATCTAACCCACCCACCCATCAGGGGAGAAAGATACTGTCACAGGCACAGAGGGTCTGGGTCTGAGAGCAAGTGCTCTCTTTCCCTGCTTTACAAGCCAGTCTGGAAACAAGTACATCTTGAACTACAACACGAAGTACGAGTCCAGAGAGCAAAGGAAGCGACATACACGGCATAGAGGCAAATCACAAAGTTTGGCCCCTGCTTTTTTTTAATCTCATTTTCAGTTTTAAAATTCATGTGAATCTTGAATTCTACTCTACGACATATCAGTGTTTAATATTATCTTTATCCGTCTCAGTCTTTCAGTAAAACTAGGTTCTAAAACGAGGCATCAAATTGATCCTGCGGTTTGGCATGCTTCCTGGCCCACCTTTACATCACCTCTCGGCAGAGAAGTGAGGACTAAGATGATCAGCTGAGTACAGACAACTGCAGTTTTTGGAAACAGACTCCCAGCAATTTACTGAAATGGACCATTACTCTTTTATTGCAATTTTGGTAAAAATATCTCAAGCATGATAACACCTACAGAAAGCCAGATTATTATAGCCTGGATAGATAATTTTTAAAAGCACTCTGTGTTCTTAACAGCTCTAGATCCTGACCATTTAAATCACATCTGGGTAGTTCATCTGTAGTCTCAAAAATCAAACTGTTCTCACACATGCTTCCACTTTGGGTCTCCCTCATGTCTGAGTGGTTCAAACCCCCTAAGGGCCCTATAAACAGGAGGTCTCATAGTTCTAACAGGTTTATAAATTACATAACCCGCTGCTGTCGAGCTGACTCTGAGTCCTGGCGACCTCATGTGTTACAGAGGAGAACTGCACCATGGGACTTTTTTGGCTTTAATCTTTATGGAAGCAGATCACCAGGCCTTTCATCCTTGGTACTACTGGGTGGTTTTTGTACTTCTAACATTTAGGTTAGTAGTTGTGTGCAAACTGCTTACATCACCCAGAAACCTTATAAGATATACATGAGCCTTAATTTCAGCAACTGATTTATTTGCTCCTGTAAAGCCATGTATGTATCAAATTTTAAATTCTATCCCTGGCAGATTAACAGGAAACTCCACATTTGGTCTGTTGAGAACTGGCCCTCGTCCCTTCTCCAGTCTTACCTCTGCTGCCTTACTGGCTGCACTCCAGTCAGACTGGCCTCTTCCAGTTCTATCCCTAAAAGGGGGTTCCAACAAGCTCTTCCTCTGCATTCTCAGAATGGCTTCTCCTCCTCATCCTTCATATCTCAGTTAAACATCACCTCCTACATGGCTCTTCTAAGCTGTTCTTGGTCTTCATTTTGGTGAGAGCTATTTGTATTTCAATTTCTCTTACTCAACAAATACTTATGGAGCACATGTGTGTTCCAGGCTCTGTGCTAGGCATGGGATAGACTAGTGAACAAAACAAGACAAGGCCTGCTCCCACAGAGATGAGAGGTCCTAGCGTCCCACGGCTTTGAGACAGCAGTGGGTGCCACAGAGACATGCACAGCGGGGACCAGAAGGGAGTGCTGCAACTTGTAGTTTTCATTACATCATCAGGGCAGGCCCCACTCAGATGTCACCTTTTGCCAAACAATTTCTTACTGCCTACTAACAAATTGAAATGGTCAGCAGTAGTCAGGTTATTATGTTCACTGTTACATACTCATGCTTAGAAGGTACCCTGGTAGTGTAGTGGATTACGAGGTAGGCTGCTAACTGCAAAGTCAGTAGTTCAAATCTACCAGTGGCGCCAAAAGAGAAAGATGAGGCTTTCTGCTCCCGTCAAGATTTACAGCCTCGGAAACCCTCTACAGGGTCGCTATGAGCCAGAACCAACTCCATGGCATACCACCACCTCTACCACTATTCATACGGAGCTCTGGTAACGCAGTGGTTACGAATCCGGATGCGAACCACAAAGTCAGCAGTTCAAAACTACCAGCCGCTCCGCGGGAGAAAGACAAGGCTTTCTGCTCCTGTAAAGATTTGCAGCCTCGGAAACCCTGTACAGGGCCACTATGGGTCGGAACTGACTCGACGGCACGTAACAACTACAGCAACCAATGTTCATACTGAGTGTACTCTCAGGTGACTAAGAAATGCTGGTGAATGAATGCACAAAATGCTAGAGCTCAACAGTTACAGGAACCCTTTGTAGTATACACCAGTGCTGTGTTCTAAAAAAGTTGGGTGGTTGTTGTTAAGCACTGTATCATAGGGTTTCCAATGAGCAACTGGTGGTGTTGAACAGCTGACCTTGTGTTCGCAGTCCAGTGCTGATCCTACACCACCACATCAGGTGTCCAAAAAGTCGGGCAGGTGTCCTTTATTTTGGCAGATTAGATCTTTTCCCCCTTTTAAATTATAGTTAGTATAAGGACACTTCCTAACGCTCAGGTTTCTAAATTTGGATTATTTTTATCAGATGTGTGGTGTGGCGCTGTCGGATAATCACTGGATTGTTAATCACGAGGTCAAGTTCAAATCTACCAGGTGCTCCTTGGAAATGCAACATAGGGTTGCTGTGAGTCGGAACCACCTCCATTGCACTTAACAACATCAGATTTCTTAAAGGAGGAAAGCTGTACCTCTTCAGGCTCCTACCTAGACCCGCACAAAACTGAGCTTTCAGCGTCCACCTCACACACTTACCCTGTGATGCCAGATGTAACGTAGTCTTTCCCCAGGTAGTTGTAACCATGGCGAACGAGGTCTTCACACACGTCCTTCACTTTACTCCCCCCAAACGCAGTGCCATAGTGGAACCTGCCGTCCAGCACACCAGCCTTGCCCGCTAACAACTCGATTAACTTTCCCACCTGTGGGACTTGAACAAAAAAGTGAGTGGTTCCCTCTGCATAGGAATTCTATTTATTTACCTCTGACTTATCTCCCCCTAAGGCTGTATGCCTACCACCACTAATTATGGTGACAATTCAACAGAAGCAAATATTAGTGCTTTATGAAGCGACAGGCTGTGCAAAGCGTTTCACATGTGTTTGCTGATTTTATTCCTTTCAAAACTCCTTGAGAGGCTGAAGAACATTCCCAAGGTCACACAGCTGGCAAGTGGTGGGGCCAGGATTACAAGCACCAACACTTGCAGGGAAATTTACCTGGGCTCCACCCAGAGTTCTCTTGGCTGAGAGTTCATGGTTTCGAAGAGTGCCCTAGTGGAGGGCAGTACAGTGTGCTCCATTCTCTCTCCAGGAGGATGGCCCCGAACGGTCAGTGTTGAGGACCTGTTGATTTCACTAGGGCCCATCACCTCACTGACTGCCCCTCCCAATTTCTTCTTCAAAATTACCCACCCCTCCCAATTTCTTCTTCAAAAGTGGTGCCTCTGCTGAAAGCCCAGGCCACTGACCGTCATGCGTGATGGGAAGCCGTGCGGGTTCATGATTATGTCCGGACAGATGCCAGAGTCACAAAACGGCATGTCTTCCTGAGGAACGATCAAGCCGCAGACACCTGGGGGAGAGAAGGTCTCATGCCAGGTAAAGGAAGAATACAGTACTTAATTGGGATCTTCTCACAGCAATCTCTATCTCCACTGCTTGAAAACCTTCTTGCGGTCTCGGTTAAGAGTTAACAAAAGCCATCTCTAGCCATCCTGCCAGCCAGACAGCTGCACGACAGATCTCCCTGCAGAAAGAGGCTGCAGCCGCTGGATGGGACTGTGGCCATGAAGCAATGCTGCCAGCCCACCCACTTGTGTCCCTTCACAGTCCCCAGGCACCGGCAATGTCTCTGATGCTTCAAGTAGGCAGCCAAGCTGGTCCTTTATCAGCTAGTTTGTGATCTGCTATATTCTGCACCCAAATCATATGGACACAAGTTTTCAACCACAGGGTCAATTAAATGTGGGGTGTGTTTAAGATGTGGCTTTAAGAGGTGGTGATGAGAAGAAGTAGTGTGTGGTTGTGCTGGTAGGTCTAACCAAGCACTGCTGACCGTTACCTGCCTGGCTGCTGCCTGCCAGGGCTCTCTGCCTGGGCCTAAACTACCAGAGGAATTTTAAGTCCTAGAGCTTATAGCCCATTAGAAAAGCGATCTGGATTGAATTTTTTAAATTGGAAGAGAAATTAAATGCCACATCATTCTCAGAGAAAAGACGAGAATTAGAAATGGCATCCTAAGAATGAACACAGAACAAAATAAAAACCTATCCACTATATGCACACTGCTGATGGTCTCCTTAAATTAACTGTACTTTTTTGTTGTTAAGTGCCGTCGAGTCGGTTCTGACCCATAGCGACCCTGTACAGGGTTTCCGAGGCTGTAAATCTTTACGGGAGCAGAACGCCTCATCTTTCTCCTGCGAAGCGGCTGGTAGTTTCGAACTGCTGGCCTTGAGGTTCGCAGCCCGATTCGTAACCACTACGCTACCAGAGCTCCATTGCTCCCTTAATAGTATGCTAACCTTTAGGGGATTTTTGTCACTAAATAGTTTTAAATACCTTTCTTTTTCTTGGGAGGAGGGAGAAGGGCATAACTTAAGATTTTTAACCACAATCCATATAATTTAGAAACTGAAAACAAGTGTACACACACTGGACTAAGGAAAAATGCTTTTATATTTATAGCAAGAAAAATTACTTTTCCCTGTGTGTAAAGTTAGCTAACCTCTGAACCTAATGAAAAGAACCTAAAGAAAAATTTCCCTCCTCAGTCTGACTTCTACATAACCTATTCAAACTATTTTAAAATAAAAAATTTAAAGATGTTATAATCACCAAGAGCTAAAGTCTAAAAATAAGGACTGCCATGTACCCACTTGACACTGTATTCTGATTTCTTAGTGGCTTCCAACACTACAGTAATTAGGCTTGTGGAGTTGAATTCTACAGCATGTGTTATTTTAGTTGGCTTTTTGGTGGAAACTGTATTATTTTCTATAAAGAGTGTATGCTTTCTAAGCAAGCAATCAAGTCCCTTCAGGACAAACACCCTCCAAGACTGAAACTCAAAGGGAACACAAAAGCAGGCATGTAAGCTTGCTGGCAACCACATTGGTCTACATGTGAGAAGAAGTGGAGGAAAGTCAGTAATGAAGATATGGGCTGAGGTCGATCTTGTTCCACAGACTACTGTTGACCTCGAGATGAGAGAGAGAAGAGGAAAAGCTGGTTGGTCTGAAGCTTGGAGGACTTGGGAACTGAGTCCATGGGCAATGTCCTAGCCACAGAAGGCTAGAACTGAGAGTGAAGCGTCCAACTGATAATGAAGTGGGGGTGGGTGGGTGGGAGATGCACAAGAATGCCCAAACTTGCAGATAGTACGTAGCTTCAATGTCTTGATGACCAGAGCTCCAACAAAAGAAGATAAAGAAATGTGATAAAGGAAACAAGTGTAAATTGCTCAATTTGATGAACTTGATCTATACTTATAGATGTAGTAGTTCAAAATACCAATGGAGAGGGAAGAAGTCTTCACATCAAAGATTAAGCTTATCCCCTCAGCATATAGCGTTGATAGGGATGGACAACTTAGGCACCAGCTACCTAAAATGGGGGGTGGAGGTGGGGAGAGGCCTCTAAAGGCATGAAGTGGTTAGCTTACAAGGTTTCAAAAAGGAGTTTAGTTTCAGAGTGTGTGGGAAGGAAGAATCTCCACTGAATAGTCTTCATTTTGTCTAGATGGGTCTGGTGAAAGGAGAGAGGGATAGGATTCTTATGATTCAATAGTGAGTAATTGTTATCATGACTAATTGCGACTGTCACAAGTGTAAAGGTATATAAAGTATAAAGGTAGAAGTTTTGTAACATAAAGGGGGGAGTAGTTAATCTTACAGTCCAGAAACAGAGGACCCTAGGACCACTAAGGGAGAAGAGCATGAGTGGAATGTGGGACCCTATCCAGAGAAGCAGCAACACCAGACATGGAGGCAGAGATGAGGACTCTAGACTCACGGAAAGAGAAAGGCTGTGTGCTGGCAGGCAGAGGGCTGATTTGCAGAATATGCCCTTTGGTTGTTTAAATGATTATATATTAATGTTTTTGTGTACATTAAAAAAAATAGGGGAAATAGAAGCAAATACTGTTGAATGATGATGCATGGAGGGGACTGTAATCATTGCAACGAAATGAAGTACAACAGAATGAATGCAAAACTGATGTTCTTCTGTGTAAACTAAGGGGGCTCTTGTAGTGTAGTGGTTACAAGTCGGGCTGCTAATTTCATGGTCAGCAGCTCGAAACTATCAGTGGTTCTGCAGGAACAAGCTGAGGCTTTTTGCTCCTGTAAAGATTTATAGCCTCGGAAGCCCTATGGGCGCTACGAATCTGAACCAACTCCATGGTACATCACCACCACCACCATCCACGTAAACTATCACTCAAATTATAATAAAAGCTGTTTTTAAAAAAGTGATAAATCGAGCATGGCAAATGAAAAACAAACAAACAAAAAAAATATATATGCATATGCTTTCCTACATGAACAACAGATCAAATTGTTTCGTGCACTTTATTTCAAATTCACCTGCCATATGTTAGAATTTAAATCAAATAGAGTATGTCATCCTTCTTTCTTCCCTTCAAAAATCCATCTTGTCCACACTGAAATTATCTGACAAAACACTAGAACTACTGGGAAATCTACTCTGAAAGAGATCGAACTGTAAATCTGGTGCACAACATTGTTGAGCAATGAGCGAAATGTTAAAAATGGCAACTGGGAAAGAAGCCGCCGGTCTGGGCCATGCTCTGGGGAGAAGGCCATGTTGGCTGGTGAGGTGGTGGGTGTGGGGTCGGGAAAGCTAGCACCCCTTCAGCAGCAGTTCAATGGGGGTGCTGGCGTCTGCAGAGGGGGAAGCTGCTTGTGGTCCTCCAACAAGAGAAAGAGGGAGTGCGGGGTAGGGGATACAGAAACTGAAGCAGGACATGCTTGTATTGGGGGAGGGTAAGGAGAGAGTACACTGGAATTTTGTGTTTTCAATTTGACAGCACACTCTGAATGCAGATGCAATGTTATGATGTTATGGAAATGAAAGACACGGCTCATTCCGATTCTTCCCTGCTTGAAATCCGAAGAGTATTTCATGCTGAGCTTCCTCTTGGGGAAGTGATTTTCTTAGCAGTCCTTTGCTGATAGCTCATTTAAACACTACAGAGAAATAACTTCCCGATTATTTCATTCCACCAGAGGAACTGCTTTGGCTACAACCGAACCAAGGGCACCTGTAAGCCAAAAATTAAATCTTTGCAAACTTAAAATTACTTTAGGTTCTGAAAACCCTTTTATATGCCAAGATGGTTCCCATAGCAGACAGCCCTGTGTTGTTTGTTTTGTGTGAAAGTGAATGATAAAAGATCCATGAAATCGACACAGAAAGCCAGAACAGCAGAAAGAACTGAGGGCTCTCCATCACAGCGGCTTCTCCCCTCGGCTGACTCGACGAACAATGGGAGCAAGACATCTGAGTGCAGATCTAACACAGCTGTGTGCTTCATTACATGCAGGGTACTGGTGACACAAGTCAATAATTAACTTATTCTGGTCCGCTGACTGTGCTTATGAGGCCAGTCATAGCTGACAGATTTTCATACAAGTTCACACAAAGAGCCTATAATGAGCTTAGAAGTTAAAATGAAATATTTAGACAGAATTTGAGGATCTCAAATCTCAAATTTCATGATTTTTAAGAAGTTTGTGTTTTCCTGAATTCATTAGGGAGTTAAGAAGAAGAAGAAAAGACAGAACCAGACTTTTTTTTTCTTGCTTCATTTTTAAGGTATTTCTTTTTCAGAATTTGTCAAACCTTTAATCAAAACATGAAACTCTCTTTTCGTATTTATGAATGAAAAACTGAAAAAGTGTTTTCTCCAAGGTCTGAGTCATAAAATTTCTGGTAATATTTAGAGCTCTGAAAACTTCTGGTTGCTCACCCTTCATGCCGGCTTAAAAATGGAAATGATATGTGGTTGGCTTCAGCCTGTTAACACCCCCCGAACCTTGAACAGAGGATGGACTACAAATACACCATATCTAATGGGCGCTGTAGTGGAACAATCACCGATTCATGCCTTAAATACTTACACAGCATTGCAGATTTTAAAATAAAATTTCATCCTGTGGCTCAGACTGGTTGCCTCCAGCCCATTGTCTATAGCACAACCTCCTGGTAGTGAAATGCAAATACACCCATGGAACAGGCTCCGGGGAGTTTAGCACTGACTGCCCCCCAGCTGGGAATTAGGTCACTCTAGGCCACTAAGACGGTATGAGAAGATAAGAAGGAAAAATGAATGTGGAAAGAGGAGATAGGGCTCCATATATCCAGTCTATAAAATAGAATCCCATCACCACCAACCTTAATTTCGAGTTGTAAAGGCAAAGAATTTGGGGAGTCTACATCTGACTGCAGACGCACTCGGGTGGCAGATCCAGGGACCCGCGGCCACAATGTTCTGTATCATGCCTCAGACCCAGGAGTCTCTCACACCAAGTCACAACTCCTATTTCTGTGGCTTCACAGAACACACCCTAGCAAATCTGATCACTCATCTGATTGTTTTAGATAGTATTTCTAATTAGCAACAGTGATTGACTTCTTCAAAAGTCATTTTTACTTTTAAGCCAAAAGTTTTAGTGTAAGTACATCTATGTATATAATGGATCTAGCTTAATTTAAACAGAAAAAGAAATAAAAAGGGCAAAGAAAAGTGAAAACATTCTGTTATCATATCAAGACAAGGAAGCAAACACCAACTACAGAAGCATCTTAAATTTAAAAGCTGTCCTTGATGTGACTGTAATGTGTTAAGAACTGACCTGCAAGTGGTTTTCTATTTTACTGATGTGGTTAAGTGCCATCAAGTGGGCTCGGACTCACAGCGATCCTGTATACAGTTTCAGAGGAGCAGCTGGTGGGTTTGAACTACTGACCTAGTGGTTAGCAGTCCAGTGCTTATCCTCAAGTGCCACATCAGGACTCCAGATTTTCTTGATAGGCTGGTCTTATTTAATATAATACTCTCTGCTTCAATTTTTGATTTTTTAACAGGTCTACCTTCTTTGGAGACCTGGTGTGGCACTGCGGGATAATGTGCTGGACCGCAAGGTTGGTTTGAACTGCAAGGTAGGTGGTTCAAACTCACCAGCAGCTTCTAGGAAACCCTGCACAGGGTCACTGTGAGTGGGAACTGACTCGATGGCTCTTAACAACAACCTTCTCTAAATATCTGGTTTCCTCTTATTACTCTGGGGTTGATATATATTGCTATTTTTAAGTGAGAAAAGGGAAAGTCTCCTTTCTCACAGTTGCCAAGCACATGCTATAGGGCCTGGACTTCGATGGGGGCCTATAAAGGACTGCCACACTGAGAAGCACCTGATGCAGAGGAGTCTGACTGGATATTGAAAACCCAAACATCGTACAAGTCAGTTGGCCACGTTCGAACGCTCTAAGTGATAGAGAACACACTGGCAATACATTCTGTGTAGTAATACTAATCAGCATCGAAATGACCTATTTTCACTCTCTGCAGGCACTTCACTGTTAGATAAGGGTGTTGATTCTGCAGAGCTGAACACTCTACACTGAACGAAGGGAGAAATGAAGCTGTGAGTTTTCATCAATCACAGAAGATGACTGTTGATGTTTAGTAGGAAGGAACATTTTACTGAGTGAGGCCCAGTGTTAATGAGGTTCATAAATGTGGGGGTAATGCTGTCTGTTAAGAGTTTACTACCCTTGGGTTCTCAGACCAAAATGGCCGGGTATCCAAAAATTGGGTGACCTTAATTTGACTTTCTGCTCTTCAGCTGATACTCCCTTACTTTGAGGGAAGGGGAGGGGTACACCACATTCTGGTGAGCCTTAGTTGCCTGGTCTTCGTAATGGGAATAAGTAGCCACCTATTTCATGAGGCAACTGATGAGGTACTCCGAGGTCCTTAGAGAAAGGCAGTATCTAAATTCAAGGAATTATTATAAGAACCCTAATTACTTTCAGTGGGAAGCAAACTAGGAAGGCAAAGGAGACCTACTGAATGACTGCATGAACAGAAGGAGCAGTTGCGGCTGCACCAACTTCAGCTGAAGAGACGAAAGGATGCTCATTATGGGGTAGTGGGCTGCTCAAGTGAGGGAACAGGCTAGGACAGTGTCTTGTAATGACATCTCAGGACCCGAGCCTGCCGAGTTCTGGTGGGAAATAGTTTACTGCTGAAGGATGTGTTGTAGCTAAAAGGGGCCAAAGCAGGAGCCGAAGAGCTTTCAAGTTCAACTGCTGCTATTAAGTAAGACATGGTTTGCACTGAATCAACTTATCGCTTATGTGCCTTTATTCATTCAGAAATGCAAATCTTTAGAGCAAAATGAGAAGGCTAACACAGGTGGTTGCTCCTTTCCTCCCCCCTTCCCCTTTCCAGTTACCGAATTACCCTCCTTTTAGTTTTCACATCACCACCTTAATAATCCCAAGGGGGAGGGGAGTAGACAAAAACTGTTGAATCATATTAGCTTTGTTCTGTGGTTGAATCATTTCCAGACCTATCACATCACTTGCCATATCCCGGCTGACATCATTTTAATTCGGCTCTTCCTTACATGTTAACAGATAAATAATGCATAAGAAAACTTGATTAGCTTTCTTATTAAAACATCACTCTAAATGAGAGGTGGCGCTAGAAGACAATACCGTTTTTACACGGCTTTCCCATGAGCAGTTGAATGGTTTGATGTGATAAATTTGCATAGTCTGAAGCACACAAAGGGCTGATTAATTGAAACCCTTACAATGCTTCTGGAAGCAGCTATTGTAAAACAATAACCATAGGAACTTTACAAAATACACACTGCTGAATGTGTCAAGAGCTTAATAAAATGTGTTGAAGCTACACTATTTGGAAACAGAATTGGAGATTTTTATTCTGGGCCATAAAACACTAAACACCCTAATTTCCAAGCTTTAGTTGGATATTTACTGAAAGGTCAGAGGGTTACTGGTTAGCTAATGAAGACCCAAAACTGTTCTGAAAAAGGGAAATCCAATAAAATCCAGCAATAAGGTGTCTATGTGGACAAAATTATCCTGACTTCTAACATTAACATCGGCGTAGCTGGAATTTCTTTTTGGACCCAAACTCAGAAGAATCACTTGGCAGCATGTGCTTTATCTTGGGGTTCTCCCACATAAGCTTCATCAGCCCCCCTCTTCCCTTTCACTTAGGAACTTGCATTCAAGCTGGATCAAGATAAGGGGGGAGCCACACATCTCCAGACTAAAGCGTCAGGCAAGCGAACAGGATCCAGGATGATCTTTAGTGCTACATAAGCACAAGGTGGTGGTGGTATTATTTTAAATCAGAGTCTGGTCATTCTCCCAACTTTAAAAGACACAATCCAGAAAAAAGGAAATAAAAAATGAAGGTCTGACAAAAGCAATTTTTTGAACCAAATCTTGTTTAACAAACAGACTTTCCTCTTGGCTTTCGAGCCACCCATGAATCAACATTATGTAACTTCTCACCAACTCCTTACATCTATTGAATAAAGGTTCTCTAACATGCTGGAGAGCCTGGGTAGGTTTTCTGCAAATATGTATTCTATAAAAATCTTAACACATTCAGCCGCTGAATGATTTTTATTAACACAAAATGGAAGCAGATCATCAGTTAATGGGGCGTCTGTTGAACAAGAAAGGCCCAAAGATGAATTTTGGAAACAATTTTGTTTCTATGAGCCCAACATAGATACACTGAACCATTCTGTGACATGACAACATTTTGCGAAAACTGTATTTTTCCTGTAAAACAAAGGTTGACTTTACTCCACTCAAACTCCCTGCTCACCCTCAAGGATTTAGGGGAAGAGATCGAGGCGTGGGTGCCATTAGTTCAGATTTGCAGTTATTAAAAAGCTTCTGTTTGCCAGGACAAACACTCTTGCTCAAATACAGTTTTCCTCTCCTTTGGAATACTGTTTGGTATTGCTGCCCAGTTCTGTGATCTGCAGGACCTTTGTTGGAGGTGCTAATCCTTTTTCACATGAGAGACTTGAGAAATGTTCTTTCAGGGAAGTGATATATTGCTTTTTTTTCCCCCCTCTCCACATCAAAGGAAGTCTACTTTTCTTCCCTCATTGTGAACGGCAGCAAAAGTAAGAAGAAATCTGGAAATACAATAATTTGGTTTGCCTGGACACTGAAACGAATCTTTAGAATTCCTGAGGCAGACAGATAATTTATGTTAAAGAATTAAAATTAAAAAAAAAAAAATCGGAAGGCTCAAGATACAAATGTTTGCCATTGGTGACTTCCCTTCCTGTAGAATTCAAACCAAAGTTAAAGAAGCTATATGGAAGTTACTTCTATGTTAACAGAAAACCTACTGCAAACATGATTTCAATCAGCATTATATACAATGATCTCTTCCTATGGTCACCAAAGAATATGAAGACAGAGAATACATGAACACCATTCCAAACTAATGCTCTGCTCTACCCTCACCTCCACCCCCCACGGAGCATTATTCAATGCCAATCATCTAAGGCATGGCTTTAACCCAAGAACACCTACAAGTCTAGAATACTTGGACAAGGAGAGTGAGAACTCAGGGTTCATATACTAACTCAACCTACAGTGAAACTCAATGAAACTTTACTTCCTTTATAAACACATAAACAACACATGGACAACTTGGGGGTATACAAGGTAATTACTAATAAAATGTCCTTTCCCAGTGTTTTGCAAATTACTGGACTATGTATTCATTGCTCCCGTCTTGACCAAAGGCCAAGCTCTTGTGGGGGAAGCTGATTTGTACACTCAAAGGCGAGATCCATAAAGGAAAGACCAAAAGAAGGGTCGTACTTCCTTGAGATTCTCTGACTTTTTTCATGGGAAGACTGGACTAGAGTGAAATTCCCTATATAAGGTATGCTGCGTGTGAATCCTGTCTGTTTTTAAGCTTGGAGTTGTCTTTATATTAATTGTGACCCCACCTTTTAGATGAACTACTGCTCTCCTCCCTCAATATCTGGCTCTCTGAGCTCAGTCACAAAAAGTGATGCTTCTTACTGGGTCTGTCACATTTTAAAGAGATCCTGGTCAAACAGCTCCACTCTCTTTATGGGGCCTTCTCTGCCCAGTTGTGCTCAGTGGTTGTTCATCACAAAGCAAAGAAGGTGTTGATTCTCAGCTATGTAAGTCCTAATTCTCTTGGACCAGTTTCCAGCCCTTCTATCATCTTCAGTCTTCTTCAGAAGCTTTTTCATAACATACAGCTTATGACTTTCATATTGTGGTGGCTTGTGTACTGCTGTGATGCTAGAAGCTATGGCAACCAGCAGGGGCACACTTAGTGGACAGGTTTCAGTGGAGACAGACTAGAAAGACCACTTACGAAAGGTTGCTGTTAAGTGCTGTTCAATCAGTTCTGACTCATAGTCACCCTGTATTGAATTTCCAAACAGCAGCTGGTGGGTTTCAACTGCCAACCTTGTGGTTCATAGTCCAGTCTGAAAGGTTAGCCACTGAAATTCATGAACAGCTCTGTCTGATATAGTCTGGAAGATGAGCGCCCCCAAGTTAAAGGGCACTTAAAATACATCTGGTGAAGAGCTGCCTCCTCAAAGTGGAGCCGACCTTACTGATGTGGATGAAGCAAAGCTTTTGGGACCTTCATATGCCAATGGGACACAATTCACAATAAGAAGAAACAGCTGAAAATATTCATTAATAATCTGAATGCAGAACACTGGAAGTATGAATCTAAGAAAATTGGAAGGTGCCAAAAATGAAATGGAACACATAAAGATTGATATCTTAGGCATAGTGAACTGAAATGGAATGGTATTGGCCATTCTGAATCAGATAATCATATGGTGTACTAAGCCAGGAATGGCAAACTGAAGAGGAATGGCATCATATTCATCATCAAAATGAGCATTTTAAGATCTATCTTGAAGTGTAGTGCTGTCTGTGATAGGGTAATATCCATATAATCTGAAAGGAAGACCAGTTAATATCATTATTCACATTTATGCTTCAAATACTTAAGCCAGTGATGACGAAATTGAGGCACTCCACCAACTTCTGCATAAGACACTATACCAAGTGCATTAGACACTAATGACAGAAGACTAGAAGAATTGTGGGATGACAACAAGAACATCATACAGGAAGTGAGCAAAAGGTCATTAAGAAGACAAGAAAGCAGGAAAAGACCAAAATGGATGTCAGAAGAGATTCTGAAACTTGCTCTCCAGTGTAGAGATGCTGAACCAAATTGAAGAAATGAGGAGGTATAAGGACTGAGCAGAAAGCTTCAAAGGACAGCCCGTGAAGAGAAAGTCAAGTATTATAAGCCTTTCTTTGGATCACTATGAGTTGGAACTGACTCAATGGTATTTAATAAAAACAACATAGGTACAATATTGAATTCTGCAGAAAGCATAAAAAGAAGATGGAATGAATACACAGTTACTGTAGCAAAAAGAAATGGTTGATATTCAACTATTTTAAGAGGTAGCATATGATCAAGAGCCATTGGTACTGAAGGAAGAAGTCCAAGGTGCACTGAAGGCATTGGCAAAGAACACCACTTCGGGAATTGATGGAAAACAAACAGAATTTTTCCAACAAACTAACTCAGTACTGGAGGCATGCATTATGCCAAGAAATTTGGAAGACAGCTACCTGACCAACTGATTAGAAGAGATCCATATTCGTGCCCATTCCAAAGATAAGTGACACAATGAAGTGCGGAAAACATTTAACAATATCATTACTACCACATGCAAGTAAACTTTTGCTAAAGATTATTTTAAAAATGACTGCAGGAACAAACAAGATGGCGGATTGGGTGGAAGTGTAGTGAGGAGCTCTGTCAGTAACAACACAGAATATCGGACCAAGCTGGCCCAGGGGAAGGTCCCAGAACTATGAATCACTTATAAAGGAATATTTACAAAGCTGGAAGGCTTACAGCCAGTGGAATTTGTACCAGAAGCAAGAAGTCCAGTGCTTTCTAATCCAAGGCACTCAGCTGTTCCCTGAGCAGCCCCCATATTGGGCGAGACTGAACCGGGGAAGGATAAGAGCAGCCACGGACACCTGAGAGAACCGCGGAGATAAAGGAAGAAGAGTGAAAAGGGAAGTCCAACTCCTGATCACATCTACCTGGAGGCAATCAGAAAACATAAAAAAGTACCCAAACACATACCCATCTATGTTTAAGGCCACAGTTAACTACTGAATATGCCCAAACATCAGAAACAGATGACCATATCTGCACATGTCCAGAAACAAGATAAAGTGACTGAGACAAATGAGCTGGAGGTAGACCCTACACTCCATACTGGAAGGAGGGCAGGCTTTGGAAATGCCTGCGAAGGAATTCAGAAAAATAATTATAAAATGTTTCAAAACACTTTACAATGAATGGAGTTGAGAAAAATAAGGAAAAAGTCAGGAAAACACTACAGGAACAATCAAATAAGATAGATACAACATTGGAAATAATTCAAAACCTACACAAAGAGATCCAAACGATTGATAATACAATATCAGAAATGGACATTACACTGAAAGGGCAAAGGAGTAGAACTGATGAGATGGAAGCCAGAACTAGTAAACTGGAAGATAAATCTCTCAATACCACTAAGAGACAAGAACAAAAAGAAAAAAAGGTGACAACATGAAGAGGAATAACTTAAAAGAATTACCGGCATTCCAGAATAGGAAGAATCACACAAGTTCACAGAAGAGCTGCTGGAAGAAAACTGCCATCACATCCTGAAAAGTGAAAAGCTAAGCAACCAAGAAGCTCAGTGAACACCAGGAAGGACAGACCCTAAAAGAAAAACACCAAGACATATAATAATCAAGCGCTCCCAAATCAAAGGTACACACAGAATCCTGAAAGCAGCTAGGGAAAAGAGAAATAGAAGTGTTAACATACAACGGCAAGCAAATCAGATTAAGCTCGGATTTCTCAACAGAAACCATGCTGCAAGAAGGAAATGGGGGAACTGTTGATCTGCCCTGTAAACTTTCACTCAATTCACAATAAAAAGTTTAAAAAAAAAGAAGGAAATGGGGAGACATATACAAAACCCCGAAAGAAAAAAACTGCCAACCAAGAATTCTCTACCCAGCAAAGATGTCAATCAAATACGACAGTGTAATCAAACCATTCCAGGATAAACAGGAGCTAAGGGATTTTGCCAAAGCCAACCCTGAGCTACAAAACATCCTACAGAGAGTTCTGTGGACAGAGAACCAACAAGAACAGACAACAACCAGAGACTGACATACATGGCAGCATCACTCAGAAGTCAATCGACAAATGAAGAGTCGAGAACAAAATAAAACTATAAGAACAAATTTAGAGGATCTGGGTGGTCAGTCTATGATCAAAACAATTACAATGTGAAAGAAGGTAAACACAGAGGAACAGAGATCTAGGTGTTGGGAAGGTCCGGTAAATTACAGGATAAAATAGACTGTCTTAAATGGAGGAAAAAGTTAAAGGAATATAAGGTAACCACAACGGTGGGGTTGGGGTGGGGGGTTTTGGGGCAGGTGGAGGGAGGCAACAGTACAGCACAGGGTAAATGCAGACATATCATAGTTTGGGTGTTAGGGAGGGCAATACAAGAAGGGTGAGGAGGTGGAAGAACAAGGTAGACAGGGGAACACTGAGACAGGTGAGGTAAATAGTGATGCATGCTTAACCTTGGAACAACAGGGCTTTATGATACAGCGATTTAGGCATAGTTTGAAGAGGGGAAATAATACTAAGATGCCTGACTGCTCAAGAATATTGGTTTCCCTTGCCTACTATTTTAGACACTTGAGTAGGACAGAAAGGAATGTCGGGAAACATGATTACAGAAAACTTGTAAGCCCGTCTTCAGCCTATAACTGATTGGAATACCTAAAAGGGGTTCTAGAACTTGCCCAGTGAAACAGGCCTCTTGCGGAGCCTTTGCAGACTATAGGATCTTAGCTGGAATCCTGAGTCCCATTCAGAATCTTCTGAGGTGGGACATTGCCACTAGAGAGGACAAGCAGACCAGCTTGGAGCAGCTAGAGTGACAGAAGATGCATCTTCAAAGAAAGAAAAAATCATCAGGAAAAATCCAAAACAAAAAAGGCAGTATGACTGGCTAATGCAAAAATAAGCAAGCTGTTTGCTGGGAAGCCTTCAAGGCAAACAATCAAGTTTCTTCAGGACAAACCCACTCTAAGACAGAAACTCAAAGGGAACACATGAGCAGGCATGTAAGCTTGCTGGTGAGGATGTTGGTCTACTGGTGAGTGGAAGAGGGGGAAAGGCAGCGATGATGAAATGGGCTGAGTTCAACCAAAGTCCATTGACTCCCGCTGACCTGGAGATGAGAGAGAGAAGAGGAATGTGTGGTGAGACCTGGGGACACCTGAGCCCATGGACAAGGGACATAGCCACTGAGGACTAGAGCTAAGAGTGAAGCATCCAGTTGATATGAAGTGAGGGGAGAGGCACAAGAACACCCAAATTTGCAGACAGTACCCATCTGACCTAGCCTTGATGGCTTGATAATCAGAACTCGACTAGAGGAAAATTACAAAACAAAACAAAAAACAACTTTTGATAAGGAAACAAGGGTAAATTGCTACAATTTGATGAATCCGACCTATACTCATGGAAGTAGTAACTCTAAATACCAACAGAGAAGGAAGGAGTCTTCACATCAAGTATCAATGCAATCCCCTCTGTACACAGGGTATAGAGGGACAGGCAACTTAGGCACTGGCTACCTAAAATGAGGGGTTGATAAAGGCACGAAGTGACTGGCTTACAAGGTTTCAAGAGGGAGTTTAATTTAAGAGTGTGTGGGGGGAAGAAGGAGTCCCCACTGAATAGTTGTCATCTTGTCTAGAGAGGTCTGGTAAAAAGAAATGGGGATAAGATTATTATGATTCAATAGTGAGTAACTGTTACCATAACTAATTGAGACTGTCACAATTGTAAAGGTAGAAGTTTTGTAACAAAAACGGGGGAATAGCTAATCTTACAGTCCAGAAACAGAGGACCCTAGGACCATCAGGGGAGAAGAGCACAAGCGGACTGTGAGACCTTATCCAGAGAAGCAGCAACACCAGAGATGGAGGCAGAGATGGGGACATGGAGAGAGGGAGCAGTTGAGGACTCTAGATGCAGGGAAATAGAGGGACTGAGAGCTGGCAGCCAGGAGACAGACTTGCAGAATGTGCCCTTTGACGATATAAATTATATATGCCTGAGTGTTGTTGTTTTTTTTTCAAAAAAAGAGCTAAAATGAATAGAGAGAAATACTGTTAACAGATGGTACGTGGAGGGGAATGTAATCATTGTGATGAAACAAGTTGTATGATTTGTTGAATGTAAAACTGGTGATCTGCCTTGTAAACTCACTCATTTCACAGCAAAAACTTGAAGAAAAAAAAAAAAAAATGAGTGCAACAGGACATTGACAGGGAATTGTCAGGGTAAAGCTGGATTTAGTTATATCATTGCTAATAACAGATGGATCTTGGCTGAAAACAGAATACCAGAAAGATGTTTACCTGTGTTTTATTGACAATGCAAAGTCTTTTGACTATGGATCATGACAAGCTATGGACAACAATGTGAAGAATGGGTACTTCAGCACTGAATTGTGCTCTTAAGAATCTTGTACATGGACCAGAGGAAGTCGTTCGAACTGAACAAGGGAACGCCAAATGTTTAAAATCAGGAAAAGTGTGTGCCAGAGTTGTACTCTTTTACCATAATTATTTAATCTTGTATGCTGAGCAAATAATTCGAGAAGATAGATTAAATGAAGAAAAACGTGGCAACAGGATTAGAGGAAGACTCATTAACAACCTATGATATGCAGATAATACAACCTTGCCTGCTGAAAGCAAAAAGGATGTAAAATACTTACTGATGAAGATCAAAGACCACAGTCGTGGATACAGGTTTCACCTCAGCGTAAAGAAAACAAAACTTCTCACCACTGAACCAATAAATAACATCATGATAAATGGAGAAGTTGTCAAAGACTTCGTTTTGCTTGGATCCACTATCACTGTGACGTTAGGAGTGCTAGGTCACAGTGTCACTAACATGGTAACCAGCCTTCAGCTTTTTCCACAGTGTTCTGATGGGATGAAGACATAATGACGTGGGCAGTTTGAGCCACGTAAGGTGTGTGCATTCCTGAGTCAAAGCTCCTAGTGTTCATATTCCATCAGATCTTTGCTCTCCTACAGGAAATATCAAACCAAACCCACTGCTACTGAGTCAATTCCAACTCACCGTGACCCTATAGGACAGAACTTAACAGCACCACAGGGCTTCCAAGGCAGTATTCCTTCTGAGGAGCAGCTGCTAGGTTTGAATTTCTGACCTGTTGGTTAGCTACAAGGCGTTTACCCACTGTGCCACCAGGCCTCTTCATTGTCAACAAGGTTACGGTTACCCCAGAATGCCTCAGGAGTGCCTCTCGGAAATTGTCAAGACAAGACAAAAAGAAAAATAAATCCTTTCAATACAGTCATCCCTCAGTGCCCCAGAGGATAGGTCCCAGGACCCCCTTGGACACCACAACCTTCAGATATTCAAGTCCCTTATTCTAACATGTAACCTGTGCAGAGCCTCCTGTATACTTCAGATGATTTCTAGATTAATTTATAAAGTCTAATACACATAGTGGTTACATTATGAATCAGGCTGCGAACCTCAGGGTCAGCAGTTTGGAACTACCAGCTGTTCCGAGGGAGCAAGATGAAGCTTGCTGCCCCCGTAAAGATTTACAGCCTCAGAAACCCTGTACAGGGTTGCTATGGGTCAGAACCAATTACACAGCACACAACAACAACAATACAATGTAGCTACTATGTAAATCATACTTTTTGCTCCATCTTAGCCTTTGAGAGATCACTTTGACCACTTCATTGCATTTTTTTTCTGTCCCATCTCTTCTTTATTTTCTAAAAAAAAAAAAAAATTTTATTGTGAATTGAGTGATAGTTTCCATGGGAGAATATCGGTTTTTTTAATTGCTTTTTTAGGGCCTTTTTTCCCCCTCTGAATAATTTTGCTTTGGTTGGTTGAATCCCTGATTGTGGAATCCATGGATATTAAGAACTAGTTGTATAGAGAATTTTATTTTTACTAGCAAGCAGTTCTACTTAAGACAGTTACCAAAAAAACCAAAACAAAACACTCAAAAGCTATTTGGCATGAAGATTTAGCAACTCTGGGAACTGCATAAATTAGTGAGTCAAACTCACATTTAGAGATGGATCAAATTCTACAATATTGTGACTAAAGTAATCTCACTTCTGTCAATGGAACTAAAAATGCTTTGAATTGATAGCATCTTATTTTGTCAGAAGACAAAGCTGGATTCATTTGATGAAACAATTAGTAACATTTGTTTGAGGTACCTGATAGATTTGCTTGGCAAGAAATAGTTAAAATCAGTATGTGTATAGAGTGTTGTTGTTGTTGTTAAGCGCTGTCGAGTAGGTTCCGACCCCTAGCGAACCTGTATAGAGTTTCCAAGGAGCAGCTGGTGAGCTTGAACCGCCGACCTTGCAGTTCAAACAACTTTGCAGTCTGATGCACATTAGCCCACAGCTCTAGTAACCTTCAAACCAATGAAGTAAAAATTAATAGCAATCATACAGTGAGATTCAACATGGAAGAATAAAAGTGGCTCATATCAAGTACATATTGTTGTTGAGTTTCTTCAAGTCAGTTCTGACTCATAGCAATCCTGTATAGGGTTTCAAGGAGCAGCTGGTGAGTTTGAACCACCAACCTTGTGGTTATCAGTCCAGTGCATATCTTATGGCACCATTTTTTCACCACCACAGCATTTACTACATGGCAGGCACAACAATACCTGCTTAACAGGTAGGAGGTAGGAGAGTCTGGGAGTTAGAAGCATACATTTGGTACCCTGCTTCCAGAGGTCAAAAACCAGCTCTATTACGAACTTGGGTGCCTCTGTTCCCTCATGTGTAAAATGCATCTGTAAAATAACAGTAGCTACACCTCACCAGACTGTTGTGACAATCAAATAAGGCGGTACAGGGACCGTGCTGAGAACAGTGCCAGTAAAATGTCACCTGTCCTTGCTGTTCTTAAAGCTTGGAAGTGGCAGGCAGAACCCAAATCCAAATGCTAGGCTAACCTTTCTGCTCTTAAGCAACAAGAATGAATGTTGACGAAAAGAGACCCTACTGATCATGAGTTCATCAACAGGGATAGAGTACAATATTTCTTGAAGATTAATACCCGAAACTAGACCACAAGTGGATGAAACCCCAACAGGAACCATCACTGGCAATAGTGAGATGTGCCAATAGGAAGAGCAGGATCCAGGAGAGGCCCATGTGTAGGGACAAGGCACTGCACTGGCAGCAGCAGACCTGGCTTCGAATCCCAGCCAAGCAACCAAGTAGGTGTGGTGTTGACTAGATGCTCAGTACGCATCTGAGCATCCTCAGCTGCTACCTAAGGGGACAGGTGATGCGGTGGTTTGTGCTGGTGCTGACATTCGCAGACACTTTTGTTGTTGTGAGGTGCTGTTGGGTTGATTCTGACTCCCAGCTGCCTCCTGTGATGTAGCACAACTGTCTCATAGGGTTTCCTAGGCTGTACCTGTTGTAAGAGAAAATCACTAGGTCTTTCTCTAGCACAGCTGCTGGGTGGGCTCAAACCACCAAACTTCTAGTTAGGAGTCGAGTGTTTACCAGCTGTGCCACCAGAGCTCCTTTCTATGACACTGTTGTTGTTGCTAAGTGCCACTGAATCGGTTTCGACTCATAGCGACTGATCTTGTTTGTGGTTAGCAGTCCAGTGCTTATCCTACAGAGCCACACCAAGACTCCTGTCGATGATACTTTGTCGTTGTCCCAACAAAAGGAACCCTGGTGGTGCAGTGGGTTAAGAGTTGGGCTGCAAACCTCAAGATCAGCGGTTCAAACCCACCAGCTCCTCTAAGGAGGAAGAGGAGGCTTTCTGCTCCTTCTGAAAACCTAGGACCAGTGCTGCTCTGTCCTATAGAGTTGCTAGGAGCTGGTAGTGGGATGACCCAACGAAACAGAACAGACCACATTTCAAAGCTATACCTTTCTCAAAACACAGATACTAATATTTACTTTGTGAGCTGCCACAGGCAGCCATCTAGAATGTATTTCTAATTCCACTTTTGAGTGTAGCAGTTTCGGGAGAATGATATTAAGTCTGGAGAAGCAACTCTATTGTATATTTTAAACTGCCATTAGAAACAAAAAGTAGATTAGAGGTTAGCAGGGCCAGAAGAAAAGAGCATGGGGAGTTATTGCGTAGTAGGTACAAAATTTCTGTTTAGGGTGATGGAGAAGTTCTGGAAATAAACGGTGGTGGTTCCACAAGACTGTGAAAGGACTTGATGCCACTGAATCATCTATTTGAAAACAGCTAACTTTTCGCACATAATTTTTTAACTGTTGTTGTTAAGTGCCATTGAGTCAGTTCTGACTCACAGCCACCCTGTATAGGGTTACCAAGGAGCAGCTGGTGAGTTTGAACCTCCGACCTTGTGGTTAATAGTCCAGTGCTTATCCTACAATGCCACACCAGGAACAGAAGCAATGTAAAAACCATTTCTTATGTGATAGATACTCTAGTATGCTCAGTTTTATAAACAAGTTGAGAAATGAGATGCATGTACCTTTTTGTCCATGGCGACTACTGAATTTGTCTCCTATCTCTGGACGTCGGGTCTGTCTCAGCAGCATTTTGATCAGAAAAGCATCTTCTGCATTGGAAGATATCATCACTTTTTCAATATAGGAATCCGTTGCCCCTTTGTAGCTAATGTTAAAAGAAAATCATGAAAACTGAGTTAATGCTCTTTCTAAGTCTAGACTAATTTGACATTTTAATTTGGGGTTTTACAAGGATACCTTTATTTTTCAACATTAAATTCAAACTTTACAGTTCCCCTTTCACAGTTTTGATGTTTAAAATCGTTACCATTTGCTGACAATTTATTCAGCGGCAAGCACAATGTAATTTCATCTCCATGACAGCCCCAAGAGGTGCTATTCCCTATTATCAATGAACTGAGGCTTAGAGATGTGAAGGACCTTGCCCAAGGACACAGCTAATCCAAAATGGAACTGGGATTTGAGCAGAAGCCTTTGGATTTCAATCCTTAACTACTTAACTATTCAGCTTTCCAATGATTAACTTTTCACACATTTTGCCTCTAATCTCTTTTTCAAACAACAAACATGAAGAGTCTAAGATGAAGCCTGGGTCCCATTCTTCCAGTGAAGGAGGAGAGGAAGGACAGTAAAGATGTCAGTTGTACGGTAGTGGTTATGTGCTGTGGTCGGTTCCGACTCATAGCGATCCTCGACAGGGTTTCTGAGGCTATAAATCTTTACAGGAGCAGAAAGCCTCATCTTTCTCCCACGGAACAGCTGGTAGTTTCGAACTGCTGACCTTAAGGTTCATAGCCTGATTCCTAACCACTACGCTACCAGAGCTCCTAGTCAGTTGCACAGACACCTGTAAAGGCCCAAGGTCCACCTGCTGGAGGCTGGGGCAACAAGGCTACAGGGCAGGAGCAGGCTGCTTTATAGAGAAGGTTACCCTGTCATTGAGAGCTGATCCGGGGAAGGCATTCTAGGCAGAGAAGCCTGAGCAAATGCAGAGAGGGTCTGGTAGAATGGTGTGTTTCAGAGAGTAGGAGGAAATTTTTTGGAAATACAGACACTGGTGTAAAGACAGCTAGAGAGACACACCTTAGATTATGGAAGGTCTTATATGTCTGACTTACTGGTGCATTTGGCCCTTATTCCACAGGCCACAGTGTCATAGCAAGAGAATGCCATGACCAGATGAGATGTTTAGAAAAAGCCCGCTGGTGGAAGTGTTGGGACAGTCTGGGCAATGTAGTGAGGTGCAGGACTAGAGGCAGGTGGACAGAGTCCAGGGCAGAAGTCAGGCAGGAAGAACAGGCAGGGGGGCGGGAAAGAAGGTAAGAGAAGGGCTGCTAAGGAAAGAAGACTCACAGCACTGGGTGAATTCGTGTGAGTGGCAGATAAAAGAAAAGAGTCACACTTCTGTGGGGGTGGATGGTGGCGGTGGTTGGTTATGTGCTGTGGAGTCAGTTCCAACTCACAGTGACCCTGTACAGGGTTTCCGAGGCTGTAAATGTTTACGGGAACAGAAAGCCCTCATCTTTCTCCCGTGGAACAGCTGGTAGTTTCGAACTGGTGACCTTGTGGTTCGCAGTCTGATTTATAACCCCTACGCTACCAGAGCTCCTTAGAGTTGCAGAGCAAACATGGTTTTACTATGAAATCCCAGTTCCATTTTGGGTCCTATATAAGAGCTGTCCACGTACACTGAATCTAGCAGATGTCTATCTGGGAATCATCAGCCAAAAAAGGGTGACGAGAGTCAGGGAGGAGTGGGTGCGTTTACCCAAATACAGAGTCTCCAGTCAGGACAAGACATGGGACACCCACCACCTCAAGGGCAGCTCGGAGAGGAGGCTAGGAAGACCGTAGGAGGAGGGGCAGGTAAGCATGGTGCCACCAAATTAAGGGAAGAGAGAGAGGGGTCAGTGCGGTCAAGATGCTATCTGGGGAGGGCACTGAATTTGGCAACTCTGAGCTGCCCACTGGTGTGTGAGATCCATGAGGACTGAGATTTCTGGTCGCTTTGCTCACTGTGCTGACCCTGGTCCTGGCATAGCTCCTGGCAGATTATTAGCGCTCAGTTAAGGATTTCTTGAATGAAGTCAATGAACCAGGTGTTATGGGTGACCTCTTGCACGGCAGGCAAGAAACTGGAAACAGAGGTGACGTTCCTCTTTGTACTGAAAGGACAAGAAAGAGTGGCAGCCAGCAGAAGCACCAAGTTCAGGCAAAGGTTATGTTTTCTTGAATAAGGAATATCTGAGCATACTGCACAGCTGAGCGGAAAGGGTTGACAGGACAGATGTTAAAAATACAGAAGGGTGACAAGTGACAGAGCAAGGTCCCTGAAGAGGGAGTGAAATGAGCAACTCTGAAGTAGGGATGGGTTTTGAACAGGACTAGACACATCAACTCAGGCGATCATCTTTGTGATTTTACAATGACGTTTCATTGTGAAGGACACAGAGCCAGGGTCTTGACCCCTCCCCTAAGCAGAACTACTCAATTTCTCTGCTCCCCATCTGGAGCTGACTCCACATCACCCATAACATTTAGCACAGTGAATAAGAATGGGGCTCTGGCGCCAAACTTCCTGAGTTCAAAACCTACCTCTGCCACTTGTGACTGTGTGACTTGGTAAGTTACTCACCCTCTACGTGCTTCAATTCATATATCTTTCGAATGAGAATACTAAGCCAACATAGCTTATGGGTGGTGACAGGATTAACTGAGCTAGCACATGGTGTAGTGCTGAGGATAAGCACTGTACTGCTAACCACAGGGTCAGGAGTTCACACCCAGCAGCTGCCATGAGGCAGAACCTATTCTACTGCACCTAACAACAATAGCGACATGCGTAAAGTAGCCAGAACAGTAAGTGGTCCAGAGTAAACTCTCAGTCCAGCTGCTATAGTTGTTGCAGCTCTTGCATGTCTTTTGTGTGTTACAACCAGATGTGACTCTTGCAGGCAATGCTTGTGACTTTTTTCAGCTCTATATCCCTGACACAGTGGCATGGTGGCTCACACACAGCAGGCAATCAAAACCTGTGTGTGACACGAATCTGTGAAACTGCTGCCATAGCTTAGGAGTCCAGCCCTCCACCTCCCTGCCCCACCGACTTGTGAAGCCAGTTCACCAGTTGTAACTAGCTCTGTTTCAGTGTCACAGTGTGGTCGCTATCACTGGCCCATGGCAGACTTCATTACAGCTGAGAGTTTGGAGAGCAGCTGTAGATCAACGAATCTATCTCTTTCGTACACCACAACTGTGGTCCGTGGAGTCAAAGCTTTACCCATGGAAGATGCCAAGTGGAGAGACCAGTACTAGATACTGGTCTATATTCTAGTATGGAGTCCTGGTGTGGCGCTTCAGGACAATGCGCTGGACCACAAGGTCAGTTTGTTCAAACCCACCAGCCACTCCTTGGAAACCCTATACAGGGTCGCTGTGAGTCAGAACCGACTCAACAGCACTTAACAATAACAACAATGGTGATGAGCGCTTACTTTATTTGTTAAAATCATAAATCAGGTACGTCAAGACTGTAACTTTCTCACCCTCTAAGGAATGAATTCCCAGCTCTTCACAACCTAACTCCAGCAAGGGGCCTTGGTCCTCCAAGACCTAGTCACCTCTATGCCCATGTGCCCTTCCCCTCCATTGGGGAACACACTGCCTACTTGGTCCACAACTCAAAAACCCAGTTCGGAAGTTCTATAGGATCCCGCAGTCTAGTTAATCTTCTGTGCATACTGTTTTTGTGATGACAATCAGCATCCCCAAATTTATTATCCCTACAACTCTAACCCACCAAGACCTCACTCCTAACCTCCCTTCTTCTTTTGCTGTCTTTGTGTTTCTCTCTGTGCTTACCAAGGTCCAACAATACGTACGTTATGGGCACATCTTTGTACTGTGGTTGCTGTGGAACATTACTGCCTTCCAAAGGAATCTGAGTCACTGTGGGCATGGACTTATTGACAAGCACTTGTTTGTTTTCAACTTTCTCACCTAAGGAAAAGAGAAGCATATTAGACATCTTATCATCACCTTGTTTGTAATACAGAGATTATTGGGGCAAAACTCATTATGGTTAGACTTGGTCCATGAAATCCAGACATGGAAGAAAAAATTAAATCCTACCATGGGAACCAGAACTTTACAAGGCAAGTCATTAAAAAACAAACAAACCATCAATTCAGACACAGTTTGAATAAAGTCAAGAAACGGATTGAAGAAGAGTCCACATGAACAGGCAAAAAACATCATCTCAGGTAAGTAGCAACTGGAGAGATCTTTTAGGGAGTTAGAGCAGATTTGGAACATTTATTTCGCTCAACGTTAGTTCCCTCAGTGATAAGTCACCAGCAACTGACTTAGGCAATGAGGAAATAAAACCTTCCTCCTTTATTTGCCTTCCCTCCTGCAGCCATCTTGGGTGGCCTCGTCTCATGGGAAGCGCAAAGACCAACAACTGCAGAGTCCAAGGCCTTCACAGAGCAGGGTGAAAGGTAAAGCACATCTCCAGGAAACAAAGGCCCAGAGGAGGAGAGGGCCTCGATCTGTGTGCTTCCTGTACATCTGCCACAGCACGACCACAGGCTCCCTCCCCAAACCAGCTGGCTCTCCCCACCTTCACTCTAGCCCCTGATCTACTCCAGGAGCTCAAGGTGGGCCTCCTCTCTACTTGTCTCCCTTCTAATCTTTTCTCCACACTGGAATCAGAATAATCATTTCCAATTCTTTATCTCATCATGTCTGTGTGTCATCGAGTCAATTCCAACTCAGAGCAACCCTGTATATGGTTCCCGTGGCTGGAAATCTTTACGGGAGCAGTAAGCCTCACCTTTCTCCCGTGGAGCAACTGGTAGTTTTGAACAGCTGACTTTGTGCTTAGCAGCCTGATTTGTAACCCACTACACTACCAGGGCTCCTCCTTATCCTATTTATACATAAATAAGAAAAATGCCAAACAAATTAATCCATGAAATAATACTAATATAAGAGGGTAGGTATAAATAGGCTCAACAAATAAATGAAACACTAACAGAAGGAGAGGAGTCCTGGTGTGGCGCTGTAGGATCAGCACTGGACTGCAAACCACAAGGTCGATAGTTCAAACCTCCCAGCTGCTCCTCGAAACCCTACAGGGAGTCACTATGAGTCAGAACTAACTCAATGGCCCATAACAGCAACAGCAATAGAAGAAGTAACCTTGCCATCCAAAACAAATACTCAAATTCTTCAGTGGCTTCCCGTTGCTTTTAGAATCACAAAGACAACAGTAACACAGTTGCTGGGCTTCCCTCAGTGTGGTTTCTGTCCCTGTCTCTCTCTCCACATGTTCACCAAGCCCTCCTGCACGCTCTTCACTGAGCCACACTGGCAGCCTTTCAGGGCCATCAGCTGTCAAGCTCCAGGACCCTCACACGACCTACCTTTCCCACTGCCGTGAACACACACCCCCTCCTCCCCTTGAGCTGTCTTTTAGAAGAAGCCTTGGTAGTGCAGCAGGTTAAGCACTAGGCTGCTAACCACAAGGTTGGTGGTCTGAATTATAGAAGATGGGCAGTTGCTTCTGTAAAGACTTAATGTCTCAAAGGCAGTTAAAAAGAAAAGAAAAGAAAAAAAACAAACTTGATGAAAACTCCGTTTTCACATTTAAAAAAAAGGAGAAAGAATTATAGCCTTGGAAGTACTGTGGAACAGTTCTATGCTATCCTGTAGTGTCTTGGCAGAGGATTCGTTTGCTTTTCGTTTGGGTTACCCTTAGATTCCAGCTCCCTTCCTTGGCTAAGGCTCACCTGACCTTTCTGACCTCACACACCCTACACAGCTCCGTATCCGGCTGTAATCTGACCTTTGTTTATGTGTGACCCTGTGGTCACCATTAGCCTCCCCACTAGCCTGTAAGACCCGTACAGGCAGGTAGTATGATCGTGTTTTTCAACACAATTCACTGTAAGTTTCAATCACAACCAATGTCACATCTTTCAGGAAAGATGATTCTAAAGTCAGTTTATATGCTTAAATGCACACATGGTAAAATACCAGTGTAGACACTGTAACACGACCCTTTTCTAAATATATCCCTTAAGTGACTTTTCTCTATTAATTCAAAATCATACCTAGAATAGATTACTGCCAAACAAAAATACAGGCATAGCAAAACAGACTGGAAGATAATTCATCAAAAATAACTACACTGCTTGAGTCCGGTCTCATACAGGCTATTGGTTCCTGTATTATGTACCAAATATTCAGAAATATTATTAAACTTTCATAAACTCAATATATATATATATATATATATTTTTTTTTTTTTTAAATAAAAAAGTCTTTTTACCTGGAGAACAAATACCATCAGCATCTAAAATTTCATGTCGCCAAATAGGTTTCCTTGTAGCAGCATCCAACAAGGGTCCCATCACTTTATCAAAAGTTTGATTGGTGTATCGTTTCAATGTACATTTAGCATTTTTATATACGAGGCAACGTCCAAAGCCTAAAATGAAACAAAACTGTGTCCTCAGAATGACTGGTAATACAAAATTACAAGAAAACATACTGACTTGTGTTATTTAATGACCCCACTCCCACACTCCAAAACAAAATACCAAGCAACCAACCCTGCCCTTGCTCTGGGTCGAGCACTGCAGGACTTGGCCGAGCCCTCATTGCAGTGGATGCTGGAGAAGAATTGGAGCACAACTTCTGCCCTAGCACTGTCCATGCAGACTACGGACCCGTGTCCTCTCAACAAGTGGGAGGGAGGTGCCACAAGGACATGCACGGGTGACTCTGGGAGCCTCTCAGAGCACAGGACCCCAGGAATCACCTGATGTAAGCCATCTTTTACAGGTGCTATAAGTGAGGTTCAGAGAAGCTAAGCAGCCAAGGCTAGCCAGCAAGTAGGTGCAGAGACTAGACCAAGTCCGCTGAGTTCCTCGGCAGGACTGTTGGCAGACATCCTTCTGCTGGATAACTTCTATTATCCTCCCTGCAAAGTTTCCTTTTCTTTCATTTAGGCATTCAGAGGGAGCCCCAAACAAGCAAACTTTTTTTTTTTTTTTTCTTTTTCTTTTCTGTTTTACAGAGAGAAGAAAAATGCAGCAGATAGTCTGCCTCTTCCCTAAAGAGTAAAGAGTTTACTCTGTTAATATTTTTAGATCACATTTATCTCATGGATGAGGGGAAAGTCCAGAAACCAGCTAACAAACTACACACAAAGAGAAATCAGCAACAATGGGCAAAAGAAAACCTCATGATGGTATAAAAAACTCAACCACAGAATCCCTGAAAAAATCAACAGTTACAGAATAGCTCCAAAGACTTGTCATTTCTTCAACACTAAATATTATTTCCCAAGATTCTGTGGGTGCATCTCCCCCAAATGCCCCAGCTTTACTTTGGGCCAAGTAGTTAGTTAGAACTAGATTTTCTCTTTAATTTCCTCAGGATATATTGAGACACGTCAGAGTTCATTTAAACTAAAAAAAATCTTAGGATCAAATGCCAGCTATTACTGAAGAAATAAATGCACAGCTGTAAAATACTTCACTTCTGAATCTCAACCCCAAAACAAACAAACAACCAAACTCTTTCAAGAAATCTAAGAATGTGAGTTTAGAAAATTAACCAGGTGAGACCAGATTTCTAAGTAAAACTGCAAAACTGCAGTGTTCTGATATGATTTTTAAAATACCAAGATGACTGTGTGATGAAACACCACATGTCTATGACTAGAAGGTAGTGAAGACGCTTGTGTCTTCACAGAAGGCCGAAACTATGATGGATCTGAGGGAATGGTACGCGGCCATAATAAACTCAGCTCAAAGAGCCAGCTGGTTGGGAGACATTACACGATCTTGAAATTTTGTGTACTGGTCATTAACTGTAACATGCTCCAGAGCAGTATGAATCTGAACTGTAAGGAATCCAGAAGTGTTTGCTTCTAAGTGGAAATGGACATTTTATTTACAGGTGGTAGCTTAAAAGCCTAGGGACAATAAACTCAGATCATTACATTGTATTGCGGGGTTTCTGACAGACATCACCAAGTCTTCAGGTTACCACATAAACGTTACCAGTTAATCAGAAAGGAAAACATCTAGTTTTAAAGCATGGCTGTTGTCACTGGGAGGGAAAAAAGAGGCATAAATTAAGTGCAGCCAACATTAATGCCAAAGACACATGTCTAGAAGTACTATTACGGCTGCCTAGCAACTACAATGAGGAAGGGGGCAGTGTAGAGGGTATGCTGGGGAGAAAAGAGAGAAATGGAAATTATGAATAGAGAAGCCAGAATAAGCTCAGGTGGTGGCCACCAAACCATGAAGTCATGACCTGCAAAACTGTTACAGCACCAGGGAAGAAAAGAGGAGAAATGACAAGTCCGAGTCGATCTGTGTCCATGTGACACTTATCATCTGGCTAGAAAAAAGGCATAAAGATTATGGGGTGGAGAGTAACAACTTGATAAAAAATAGTCTTTCATATTCAAATATTGCTATTGTCCTCTCAAACAAGCTTACTGATAACTATAATAAACTTACTTCATTTAACTTTTATTAAAAAATGAAGTCTTACATTTCCCCCCCTTTGTTGAGGAATTGTCTCAAGTCATCAGTAAAATAAGAAAGGAAAAAAAAAAATTCTTTAGGGAAGTATATTTTACATAATATATATACATTGTTATGGTGTTGTCGAGCCGGTTAAGAATCATAGAGACCCTATATAGGGTTTCCGAGGAGTGGCTGGAGAGTTCGAACCGCTGACCTTATGGTTCAGACCAACCTTGCCATTTAGTGCTTATCCTACAGTGCCACTCCAAGACTCCAATCTATATAGCCAACATCAAACCACTTCCTGTTTGTATATTATAAAATCCAACTCACTTGACACTGATATTCATGCTGACACCAAGGGATTTTTACATGAACCATCCTTATATCTAATTCTGCAAAAAGTGTTAGAACTTTGAAAACCCACTGACCTCTGTCCAAGGAGGCTTTGTTTAAAACAAGAGCATCTTCAATGTCGTAGCCACTGTAGCTCATCACCGCGACTGTGGCATTCTGTCCAGCGGGCAGCTTCTCGAAGTCTATCAACTCAATGGTTTTTGTTTTAACCATGGGTTTCTGTGGGTATGCTAGCAGGTACATGAGAGTATCAATCCTGTTGCGCTGGTTGTAACCAATGGTACCTTCATGGATATTGGAGAAAAAGAAACGCAACATTTCATTCTATGAAATCACTAGAGACAAGCATATTTTCAATTAAAATGAAAATGTTCAGGTCAAACATTTCAAAAGCAATACCCTTAGAGTGGTCAATCATTTTAAAAGCAATTTTTCTCAAGACTATGAGGCATGCCTTATAGAGATTGTGTGCTCAATCCTAGATTGCCACAGTAAAGTAAATCACAGGAATTTTTGGCTTACCTGTGCATATAAAAGCATGTTAACACTATTCCACAATTTATGAAGTGTACAACAGTGTTATGAAACAGTCTGAAAAGCTGCTGAGAATGATCAAACTGTGACAGCGAGCCCAAGTGAGCAACACTGTGTGAAAAATGGCACCAACGGACTTGTTTAAGGCAGGGTTGCCACAAACCTTCAGCTGATAAAAAGTGCAACATCCGCGAAGTGTAAACAGTGAAGGGCAGTAAGACCAGGCATGCCTGTTCAATACCCACAAGCTCCAACGTGCCAGTGCGCCACTCAGTGGAATAACAATCCAGAATGAACATATATACCAAATCTAACATCTACTTCCTTTTATCTTCATAAACTTATTAAATCAATGGTGACACTGACTTACAGATGAGACACAATATTCAAACAGGAACAATGAGGTGGTGTGCACTTATGGCTACCATAAAAAAGAAATGATAAATTCTATAGGGTCCACGAGAGAACTGTAAGCTGGGTTCAGTAAACATCAACCAATAATGTGGATCTGTGCTAAAATTTCTAGAAAACGGTCAATTTGGCTTAGATGGAAAGCAACAGCCAAACTGAACTTTACCACCTTTTTGTTGCATTTGCGCTATAAATGGCCAATTAATTTATGTTATTTTTGTGCCAGCTAATAAACTGGGCAGGGTGCCTCGCACTGAGTAGAAATAAAACCACTGCAGTTGGGGTCGTGGTAAAAGTTCATCAACAATACGTTTGTTCTTTTTACATGAAATCATCTAAAATTTATGTTGCGATTTCAGCTCCAATTGTAAGGGTTCAGGCAATATCCCACCAGGCCGCCAAGCCTGGCTTCTGAAACCTGAGACGAGCATTCTCACGCCGTAGGAGGTGCTAATGGCTGCATGTGAACACCGGGAGACTGGATGCTGCTATCACTAGTGCTAGCAGGCTTAGAGCTCCGCTCACACATGACAACCAACCCCTGGATGCATGAAGAGCAAACAATTTAGCTAATATTTGATGCTATGATCTCAACAGACATATTTCCTTAATGACTTTTTGAAAGAACATGTGACTACATGTATGTTATTACATATATTATTAAAAGTACTGATCATGGTGTGTCAGTTACTACACACGGTACCAGCAGTACTGATCATGGTGTGTCAGTGGTTACATATGGTAACCATACATACTGATTGTGGTGTGACAGTTATTACATGCGGTACCAGCAGTACTGATCGTTATGTGTCAGTTATTACATAGGGCACCAGCAGTACTGATCATGGAAGTGTCAGTTAAAACCCGATACATATATGATGATCTCTACATTTAAAAACCGCAAAATGCCATATGACCCCCATACTTTTTATGAAAGTTTGGTTTACCACACACAGGATGGCTGACTAGCTATTTTGCCAGTAACCAAGCTTTTTTGAGGTGTCATGCAGAAATTAAATTGCAAGCTTGTTGTGTGCTGTGGAGTGGATTTCAACTCATGGCAATCCTGTAAGACAGAGGAGAAGCCTATAGGGTTCCTAAGACTATAGTCTTTATGGGAGCAGAGGTCCAGGTCTGGCCTTTCACTGATAGCTCAGTGTTAAAGCATTCTTCACCAGGGTTTCTTATGCTTACTAAGATATCTTGATTACTATCTTCAGCTTCTTAAAAAGGGAGTTACACATATATTATAACCAATACAATGACAAGAGCTACAAATTGCATTCTCCTTCCACTGCCCCACTGTGCTACACCTATAGCTTCAGAAACACCCTATGGGTCACTGTCAGTTGGAATCAAGTGGAGGGCAGTGGGCTGGGTTTGGGTTTTGTTTATAGTCTCTAATGATTTTCCTTTTCTCACTACCTAGGACATTATCTTTGATCCAAAGTCACATTTTCTTGCTCATTAATAACTGTCTTGAGAAGTCACAAGTTGGCATAGCAACGTATATAAATGTAGTTACTGAAGTAACTTTTTTTTTTTAAAAAAAAAGGAAAGGTGGGATTAAAAAGGTTAGTAAGGATGTGAAGAAGTGCTAGTGGCACTGTATAATAAACACTGGACTACTAACCACAAGGACAGCAGTTCAAACCCATCAGCCATTCCACAGAAGAAAGATGAGGCTTTCTGTTTCCATACGGATTTATAAGCTTGGAAGCTCTATACAGGGTCACTAAGAATCAGAACTAACTAGACAGCACTTACCAACATCAAAAAGGATTAAATAGCTTAGAAAACATATACTGAGAAAAAGTTTTCAGCACTTAACTATTTCTTTCTTCTCTGCTTTCCTTTCCCCAACTTTTTACTTAAACATTGTTCAGTAAAGTTTACCCACTGAAAGTGTAGATTGATGCATTTGGACAGTTATACACACCAATGAGACCAGTCAAGATCACATTTCCACCATCCTCAAAAGGTCCCTCCCTCTGTCTGTGGCCCCAGGCTACCACTCATCTGTTTTTATCATTGTAGATTCGTTCGCATTTTTAAACTTTTTTGAAAATAGAATCATATATTCTTTATGCTTTTGCATCTCCTTCTTTCATTTAGCACACTGATTCTGAGAGTCAGCCTGTGGTCCCTCCTATCAGTGGTGATCCCTTTTAACTTCCAAGCAGGATTCCATTGCTGGGAGAGCCACTGTGTCTATCCATCTGGAAGGTGTTTGTGTTGTTTACAGTTTTCCAAGACTGTGAATAAAGCTGCAAACATTCAGATTTAAATCTTTTTGTGTTTTCTCTTCTTGGGTAACTACATAGGAGTGGGATTTCTAAGTCGTGTGGTAAGGGTATCACATTCTACACGTCCCCCAGCATTGTAGAGTGTTTGATACTGTAAATCCTCACCAAAACTGAAGTATGTCAGTCATTCAAATGACTGTAAGAGTTTCTTATTACATGGCTGCATTTTAATTTACATTCAACTGATGATTAATAATAATGAACATATTTTTATGTGTTTATTGGTCATTTCACTGTTGCTCTGCCTTGACACATTCATTAAATCGACTGCCCACAGGAATGTGGGTACGTTTCTGGACTGTGGTGCTGTGCATTAATGCGCTGGATTGCAAGGTTGTTTTGCACTGCAAGATTGGCAGTTCAAGTTCACCAGCTGCTCCTCAGAAACCCTATACAGGGTCACTATGGGTCTTAACCGACGACACCTAACAACAAAAATAATTCTGTACCAAAGGAGCTCTGGTAGTGTAGAGGGTTACAAGTTGGATGCTGATCTCAAAGTCAGCAGTTTGAATTTGCCAGCCATTCCTCAGAAGAAAGATGATGCTTTCTGCTCTTGTAAACATTTACAACATTGGAAACCTTATACAGGGTCACTATGAACTGGAAACGACTCAATGACACTTAACAATAGCAGCAACAGCCCTTACGTAGATATCATACTGGCTTACTTAATGTAGCTTTATACATGTCTTAAAATCACGTTGTAGAAATCTTCCAACTTCGTTCTTCTTTGCAAAAAATTCTTTTCAAATTCTGCCCCTGACTTTAATACATGGAATGTGCTTAGAGATTCATTCATTTGTGAAACATTTATGAAGTACTTATAATACTGTATCAACTAAGCTAGGTACAAGGGAGATAGTAAAGAAAAAACAGCCCACTCCTTGTCCTCCAGGAGTTTCTAATCTATAGTCTGGAAGGGAAAACCTGATTCACAGTGAATGACCAACAATGAGGACATCAGTCAGTTTTCGATACGAAGGACTTGAGTAGGTTTCATAGATAATATTCATAGAATGCTTGGCTTGGTGTAATATTTTATACTCAACCAAACTAGGACTCAGCGTCCTTGTCAAGGAAAACAACAAGAAGTATGCATTATACCTCACAGGATGTTGTTGCTAAGTGCCGCTGGGTTGATTCTGACCCATAGCAACACTGTATGTCGTTTCGGAGCAGCTGGTGAGCTTGAACTACTGACCTTTCAGTTTAAATCACCTGTAGTCTGATGCATTAGCCTACAGCACCACACCAGAACAGGGATAGCATTATGATTTTACAAGTATGTAAAGCATCTACATAGTTGGTAAGTTGCAACTTCAATTACAATTAACATCAACAATTGTTGTTGTTAAGTGCTGTAGAGTCGGTTTCAACCCATAGTGACCCTGTATAGGGTTTCCGACAAGCAGCTGGTGAGCCTGAACCGCCAACCTTGCTGTTCAAATGCAGTCTGGCGCATTAACCCACTGCGCCACACCAGGATTCCAACAATAGTTGCAGCAACAATAAAAAATATATATCCCATCACCCTGCAATATCCCTACCTCCAACTCCAATCCTAAATACTAAATTTTCATTTAATCTTGCCTCTAAGTATTCATTATTCACATCCTAGCTTTAGGAAATGCCACATAAGCTCATTCCTAAAATAGTGACAATGATTTTTAAAAATGTCTAAACCAAAAGCAAAATTCTGAAAAAGGATTGTCAGGGAAAACTAAGGTATCTTTTCCTTTTGTACCACAAATTGATAAATATTAAACATGCTTAGAAAACAATCAGAAAGCAAAAAGGGGCTATACAATGAAATACAATTTTATGAGGCTCCCTGTGTATTAGCGAATATCCTTCAGCCTGGTTCCAATACACCCCATGTAATGCAAGGAGGGCAACACGGGAGAATAGAAAAATCTATCTGCTTAGAAATAGATGTGATTAAAAGCAAAATCAGAAGCAGTATTAAGATCCTGAGTTAAAAAAAAAAAAGTCCCAATAATTTGGAGTTAAAAGGGGGAAGAGGTGGCAAAGAGGGTGGGAGCGGAGGGAGAGTTATGTGATGCATATTCATTAACTGAGCTGATAGTGACTGAAAGACCCTTTGAAACAGGAGAAAGTATTCGACTAGAGGATTGCCAACTAATAAAACAGGCAGGATATGAAAGCGGGTCTCCTGTGAACTTGGCATTGGGTGCCAACAAGATCTCACACAATGCTGCTCCAACACAGTTCCAACTTGTCCTGCTGAGTGCGCTGGGGAGTCTTGGCATTTCCAGGTGTCTACCTGACTTCTGGCTCTGACCCGTCACATCATGAAGCTGTGCTCAGCACTGCACAGTAAGATGCTGCGTGGGAACCTGGGCTCTATGACTAACTCACAGAGGTTTCAGCAGCACCCTGTTCTGGTGTTTCAATGCTGGAATAAAGTCAGCTCTCTCTTACATACAAGGTAAGACTAGAAAATGACCTGCATTTCTTCACTCTGTTTGAGGGAGGAAAGGCTAGTAAAGAGTAGACAGTACCTTTTCTAGAATGGTTGGAAAATCTAATGAATTAATTCTGGGCTGCTATCTTCCACTTTTCACATGGGCCAACAAACAGATGAAGAATAATGAAAATATTATTTTAGAAAATCCACATAGAATCTCTGAGTTTTATCGCCTTCAGCAATGGCTGATATCTAGAATGGGACGGGTGTGAATTTTAGTTTTCTACTGTCAAGGCTGTGAGTCAGTGACCCAAAGCAGTCCTCCTTAACGTGCTTTACAGACCGAGTCTCTGCTGTAGGTTCTCTCTGCTGGTCTGTCTTCTTTTGTGTTTTTTCCATATATGTATCTCACTCAATACTTCTGAGTCCAAAACAAAAATGTGGTCCTGGTAGGTGCCAACTTTAAATGTACTCATTATTTATATCACGGCTTTTCTTCCCTGTCAGGTGTTTTATAATAACAAACACTAACAAAGAAGTTTTTTTTTTTTTTTTTATTACTTAAGATATTCAGTGGCTTTTGTCTTCCTAGCGTCAGCAGTAACGTCAGAGGATTGTATCCAAGGAGCTAAATGTGCCGGACCCAGGGTCAGAGCAGCTGAATACACCAACCTCAGAAAACACAGACAATGAATTGCAAATGACACTCAAAACAAAAGGAGAAAAAAACCCTTCACACAGAAAACTACAAAAGAACTCTACAGACACTGAATTGGCTTTCTGTACACACGAATCCTGCTTAACTGTGTGTGGTAACTAACACAGCGCCTCAGATACTCAGGGCCACAACATAAAGGCTTTGGATTTATTTATTTTTTTTTCTGGTGGGGAGATGGAAGTTACAAAAATAAAAATATTTCTTTCCTTCAAGTCTCTTCTTTCCTTAAAAGAAGAAAGATGCCCTACATGGAGATAGCTGTGACACTTTGTATTTTCATCTTCAAACAGCCTAAAGAATTGCAGCATCAGTGATGAGGTGATTAGTCTTCCGTTAATTCTGCTGAAGGTTCTACACAAAAGCTGTATTGTTTCAGCAGGGATTCACATCATGAAACAAAATGGTTTGGTAAACCCAATAGAACTAATAACCCTTTCATGATACATGGGGTTCAGTACTGTATATTTTCAACTTGTTAGCCAGTCAGAAGCCCAGGCGGGAAATCAGCCGGCACTGCTGCTGAGGATGAATGGGAAAGGCTAAATTGATGAACCACTGTTTAGATTTTCCCACTGGGAGTCTCTCTGAAGTATGCAGGCATTATATCATTCAGGTAAATGGCAACAGGACAATATGTTGTTTATTGCTTCGTGACTAAGCAGAAAGGCAAATGTAAAAACTTACACTCTCTACCTACCGTGAAGAAACGCTGTTGTTTGTAGGAGAGCGTAAACTCCAAAGCAGTTGGCCTGTGGACAGCTACAATTGGTCTGTGGGCGGCAAACTCCCATTTTGAGTCTTAACAGAAGTTCAAATGCCATTTGAGTTCATGTGACTTCCCCAATGCTTACTGGCCATTAAAACAACAGTGTTGCTAAGCTGAGACAAGTCCTGACAAGCCTAGGGAAGGGAATCTTACCCTCAGGAGGAATGTGGTTGACAAAAGATTAATTAGTATGCAGGGAAGTGCTAACAGGAAGAACTAGGGACCTCACCTGGGCATGTCCTTACCGATTTACACAAAATAGCCAGTCAAACCTTAGGTAACTGATTCTAGTTAAAGGCTGGGGTCCTGAGATTGTCTTGTAACCATTTTAGGACTATATCTCAGGGTTACATGATTATGAGTTGACCCAGACACGTAGCCACATTAAGTAAAACCCCAGAACCAACCCTGTAGTCTTTTTAACTTGTAAATATGTACATACTGCAATCATAGTTCATTCCCAATTGTGATTCTATGATGATTTCATTGCCCTCTGTCAGGTATAATGAACACCATGAGTGATTCCACAGATTTCACTGGTACATGTTGGTGGTTTCCCTCATTTGAATTACTGCTTTTGTTTTAGTTTTTGCTCTGTTTAATACTTCAAACAAGGGTCTCTGTAGAACATTTTTGAGTCTAGGGTTTTTTGCCCTAGCACATGTTGTTATTGTTGTTGTTAGATGCCATCAAGTCAGTATCGATCCATAGCGACCATATGCACAGCAGAACGAAACATTGGCCGATCCTGGGCCAACCTCACTACCGTTGCCACGCATAAGCCCATCGATGTTGTTATTAGGTCAGCTGAATTATTTCCAACTCAGAGCATCCTCGTGTATCACGGAATGAAGCATTGTCTGGTCCTGTGTCATCCTCACAATTGTTGCCATGTTTGAGCTCATTGCTAGAGCCACTAGGTCCATCCATTGCGTAGAGGGTCTTCCTCTTTTTTACTGACCCTCTACATGCTCTTTTCCAGAAACTTGTCCCTCCTAAAATATATCCAAAGTAAGTGAGACAAATCTGGCCGCCCTCATTTCTAAGAAGTCTTCTGGCTGTAGTTCTTCCAAGACAGATTGTTCGTTCCTCTCTGGCAGTCCACGGTATATTCAGTATTTTTCACCAACACCAGAATTCAAATGCCTCAATTCTTCTCCAAGCTTCCTTATTCATGGATCCAGTTTCCATAAGCAAGAAACAGGGTGCCTTAATAGTCAAGCTATATCAGTCAGCTTATTGTTGCTAAGGGCATTCTAAATTGTTATCCAAAGGCAGTGCTACAAACTATGTCTCCACAATGTCAACTTCTTTATGAAGTTGCCTTATATTACTCTGAATCAGACAAAAGTCATATTGAAGTAAAAATGGTGAGGTGGACGGTGTCCATCCTCCTCTAACTTCCAGAGGTGGGAGGAGAATCAAGACCAACAGCCCCAGCTATGAGGTGGAAGTCACACACACCTTCTCTCTCCAACTTTTTCTACTAATTCAGACACCAGGAGTCCCTCCTGCAACACTCTCTGCTTCTCTGCTGCTTTGCTCACTGCTGAGAAGAGGCTGTGACGGCAGGCAGCTCTCTCTTTCTCTCTCACCCTGGTTTCTGCCCTGCTCTGGCAAGTGTTAACAAGGTTCTCTAGGGCCACCAACAAATGTCCAAAACACCTCACACCACCAGTAAGCCTTGGTCCAAAAGTGCTCAGCTATCTCTCTCTGAGGGCTGGCGGCACACCCACTATGGTCACCTTGCTCCAGGGGCCGGGAAGCTCACTGTGCCATCTTGCACACTAGTTTACTGCTGTTTCATTTCACCATCTGTGACGGCTCCGGTGTTATCACTCTTTCAATCTGTCTCCTGGATTCAGGAGTTTCTCAGCACAGGAGCCCTGGGTCCACTCCCTTCTCTTCTTGATGGTAGTGAGGTTCCCTCACCCCTTTCACTCATTTTAAGCCTTTGGGTATAGGAAAATTGACCAACCCCCTTGTTAGGGTTCCATGCACCTTATCTGCATTAGCTACCCGTCCAATCCCTTTAGTAGGCCACAAGCACCTTACTTTTATAGTTCCACCTAATCATTTGGTGGGAGTTACAAAAGCATGAGGAGAAAGGCCAAATAAATTTGATTCATCATACTGCATAATGTCACAGAAAATAGTGGTGGGGTGCTATGGAGCCAGTTCTGACTCATAGTGACAGTGTATAGGGTTTCCAAGGCTGTAAATCTAACAGAAAGGCTCATCTTTCTCCTGCGGAATGGCTGGTAGTTTTTAAAAGCAGACCTTGAGGTTAGCAAACTGATTTGAAATTACTACGCTACCAGAGGTTCTTCACAGATATATATCTAGGTACAAATTATTAAATCTAGTAGGAGTTAAATAATTTCAAAACATCAATCAGAAAAAAGGTTTAATAGGGACAACTTTTTTACCTTGTATCCCCTTTGTGTCACCTTCAATAAAATTCAAACTCCTGAACATGGCTTCTTCCAAGCAAAGCTCCACACCCATTATGTACAAAACAGCAATATTGGAGGACAAAGCCTCTCCCATGCAATGCTTGGTAAACTTCCATATCTTTGAAAAACACTCATTATCTTTGAAGACTCAGCTTGCTTCTATTCTTCAGGAAAATGCATTCTCTAGCCTTAAGTTCAATAACAAGAAGCCTTAAGTGATGCCCCTCCTTGGATTTCCTTAGACCCTGACTGTTGGTCTGCCATAGCATTTATCACACTATAAATCACACTTTACTTATAGGTTTCTCCCATTAGACTATGAACTCCTAGAAGGCAGAACTCAGTCTTTCATTTATGTATTTTCAGACTCCAGCCCTATGCCTCATGTATAGCAGATATTTAATAAATGTTATGAATGAATGGATGGATGGGTAAGTGAGTAAACAGATGGATGAGAGGAAAAAGGGAAAGAAGAAACAGAAGTTGATGTGTCATGAGTTGGAAGATGTCCAGGTAATGTAGTAGCAAACACAAAGATAAAGTAAGTTCCAGATGATATGAAGTGGGGGGAGATGCACAAGAACACCCAAACTTGCAGATAGTACCCATTTGACCTAGCTTCAATGTCTTGGCCAGAGCTCCACTAGAGGAAGATAAAGAAATATGATAAAGGATCCAAGTGTAAATTGCTACAATTTGATGAACTTGATTTATACTTATGGATGTAGTAGCTCAAAATACCAATGGAGAGGGATGAAGTCTTCACATCAAGGATTAAGCTTATCCCCTCAGTATACAGCGTTGATAGGGATGGACAACCTAGACACCGGCTACCTAAAATGGGGGTGGGGGTTGAGCTATAAAGACACAAAGTGACTGGCTTACAAGTTTTCAAGGGGCGTTTAGTTTAATAGAGTGTGCAGCCAAAACAGTCCCCCCTGAATAGTCTTCATTTTGTCTAGACGGGTCTGGTGAAAGGAGAGAGGGATAAGATTCTTTTGATTCAATAATGAGTAATTGTTACCATGACTAATTGGGATTGTCACAACTATAAAGGTAAAAGTTTTGTAACATAAAGGGGAGAGTCGTTAATCTTACAGTCCAGGAACAGAGGACCCTAAAACCATCAAGGGAGCAGAGCATGAGCAGAATGTGGGACCCTATCCAAAGAAGCAGTGATACTAGAGATGGAGGCAGAGATGATGACATGGAGAGAGGCAGCAGCTGAGGACTCTAGACTCATGGAAAGAGAAAGACTGTGTGCTATCAGCCAGGAGGCAGGCTTGCAGAATGTACTCTTGGGTTGTTTAAATGATTCTGTATTCTTGAGTGTTTTTGCGTACATAAAAACAAACAAACAAAGAAAAAGCAAAGGGAATAGAAGCAAATACTGTTAAAATGATGACTCATGGAGGGGATTGTAATCATTGCAATGAAACAGAATACAATAGGATGAATGCGAAACTTGATGTTCTCCCATGTAAACTATAAAATCAATTCACAATAGAAGCTTTAAAAAAATTAATAATAAAGATACAGTAAGTTCAAGAACTATCAATCAAACAGATACTAGATACATTCTAGTCACACTGTGCATATTTATCTCTACTTTTCCTCTCTTTCCATCCTTAGCCTTGTATTTTTTTCTGTTCTTTCTTTCATCTCTCCCGATTAACAACTTACATTTATCAGGCTTTTCTCTTCATACTTACCCTACACTGTTCTCTGGTAGTCGTTACAAGTCCCTTTGTTTGGTCAAGTTATCAAGTTCAGAGGTTTTCTCCATTTGTGTTTAAGCTTTACACATTAAAGAAGACCCCTGAAAGCCTTGCAGAGGGCCCTTAGCAACTCTCTGAGCTAGAACTGTTACCATCACCTGATGTCGCCAGACATACAATATACTAGTGAAGAAAGAATAAAGATAGGAAGTCTTTTCCCCAAGTATTTAGAACCAAGCCCCAGAAAGAAATCTTACCCATGGCTTGTTTCCCCATGGCACACTGATAGGTGTTCCTCGGGGACTGGTTATGATGAGGGTAGGGGATCAGGCCAGCACAAACGCCCAGAAGAGTGAAGGGTTCAATCTCCAAATGGGTGGTATCTCTATCAAGGCAATTAAGAGTCAGACATTTCAGGTATCAATTACAAAAATAACTGTCTATTAAAAAGTCTTCAAAGGATTATAAAAGAAAACCTGATGCTAGTAAAACAGATATGATACTTGAAATACGATCAAACATAAGAAATTATAATCATCTTTCTTAGTGACAGAAACACAGGAGAAAACAGACAGTAGGAAGTACCTTCATGGCCATTTAAAAATCAGGCATTACATACTAAGTCATAATAGCTAACACTTATACGGCAAGCACTATACTGAGCATCTATGTGAGACAGAAGTATCAACAATCTCCACAGAGATGAGTGGCCTGCTTTCCTCACGTTTCCAGTTGACATTGCTGAGAAAGTTGTGTCACCATTCTAGAGGAGTAGACAACCCCCTTCAAGAACAGTGAGTGCAGAGTCACAGGAATCAGAGCTGTAGTAACCAGCCACATGGAGCTCCTGACCCTGAAAATGTCAGGGTAACGAGCTAAGGAACTGAATTTGCTATTTTACTTAAATATCAAATTTAAATGTCAGTAAGTCAATCCAGTTATCTTTAAGGTTTCCATTATGTTTAAAAAGAGCTGGTGATGGAATGGTTTAGTACTTGGCTGTTAAACCGAAGTTTGGCAGTTCAAACCCACCCCAGAGGGTCCATGGAGAAAAGACCTGGAGATCTGCTAATGTGAAGAATACAGCCAAAAAAAACCTCTATGACACACAAAAATTATGTTTGAAATAACTTAAATTTTCAATTCTATTTTTCCAACTACAAATGCAATTGTAGTTAGAATGCAGAAACCAAACACATATCAATTATTTCCAATGAAAATTTAGCATCTAAATTGAAATGTGTGGTAAATACAAAATGGTTATTAGATTTTGAAGACAGTAAAAAGGATGCAAAATACCTCATTAATATTTTTATACTGATTTTAGACAGACTGGGTTAAATTAATTTCACTTTTTTCTTTTTAAATGTGGTTTCTAGAGAATTTAAAGTTGCCTGGTTGGCATGTACTCTGTTTTCACAGGATGACTCTATTTCTCAGAAACCCTACACAGGGCTGCTATGAGTCAGAAACGATTCGATGGCACTTAACAACAACAACTACTAAAGACATTAAACAAAACGAGACCCTTTACCTACTAGGTGTTAGAGTCTTGGTTGCTTTCATAGTAGATTCCCATAGAAAACCCAGTTTGGGGCTTAATGATAAAGCCACTCATATGTTTTAATGGCAAAGAGCAGCCATTCTGTCAGTAAAAGCAGTACATCTCACATTCAGTATCTGTGGTCTCCACTGACATGCTATTCCTCCCTAAAGTGGTTTTGTAGCAGAACCGTAACAACATCTCTACAGTACCTGTGCAGAGAAGTGATTTCTAAGATAACCAAATCCAAGCCATTAATGGAAACTCAGTAGAGCTGCATAGAGAAAAGATCTCCCACTAACCCACTGATCCGTCCATCCCCGCCCCCTATGAGTGCATCCATTTAGGGCTACGTTTTAGAGCTCAGAATAAACAGGCTTGGTTCCATTTGACACTCCTCAAGAAAATAAAAATCACTTTTTCAGATATAAATATCGGGGTAAGATAAAAAATAGAAAAGGAAAAAAAGGTAGTCTCTTTTTTCCTATCACAACAACATATATAAGATCATATAACTCAGCAATTATTGAAAGTCTAAACATTCTAGATTCTGATTTTACATAAAAGAAAGGTAACTATTATTTCTTTCAAAGTCACAAGCAATGTAAGACGCTACCATGAACAGAAATCAGGAGACTTCCTATTGAACAAGTACTGATCCAGCTCAAATGAAAATGTAGACACATGTTGCCTGAAATAGTGGAAAAACTGAAAACAACCTATATATTTATCAATGGGGATCAAATTAAATAAACTGTATATATCTCTCTATTGTTTTTAAGTGGCTTCGAGTCGGTCCTGAACAGTGACCCTGTGTAGGGTTACTGAGGCTTTAAATATTTGCAGGAGCAGAAAGCCACTTCTTTCTCCTGTGGACTGGCTGGTGGGATTGAACCACTGACCTGGTGATTCGTAGTCCAGTACTTACTATATGAAGCCATTGCTGAAATAATAAGTGGTAATCTGGTAGCGTAGTGGTTACGAACCGGGCTTCGAACCGCAAGTTCAGCTGTTCGAAACTACCAGCTGTTCCGTGAGAGAAAGATGAGGCTTTCTGCTCCCGCAAAGATTTACAGCCTCGGAAACCCTGTACAGGGTCGCTATGAGTCGGAACCGACTTTACGGCACATAACAACAATTAAAAAATAATAGATATATATGAAATGTATACAAATAAAAATATGGAGAAATTCCCAGAAGATACTGTGAAGTTTAAATATCAAGTCACTGAAATTATTTTGCCATTATTTTCTATGCTAACACTGTGTGGGATCATGCATACATATTTGTATTAACTCAGAAAAATACATAGAAGACTACACACTAAACTGGACTCCTGGTGTGGCGCTGTAGGATCAGCACTGAACCGCTAACCACAAGGTCGGCAGTTCAAGCCTATCAGTTGCTCCTCGGAAGCCCTATACAGGGTCGTTAAGAGTCAGAACCGACTTGGCTGCACTTAACAACACCAAAAATACACTAAACTATTAGCACTGACTACTTCTGGTGGGTGCAATGGGAAGGTACAAGATTCATTCCTTTTTCTTTTACATAGTGAAAGAGACAGTGGAAAAGCTCCACAGCATCAGCCAAAACCAGGCAAGGGGCAGATTGTAGAAGAGGCCATCAACTGGGCATATGCAAGTTCATGCTGAAGATGAACAAAAACCAAGTCCACAAGAGCCAAATTATGACCTTGACTATAACCCACATTAACTTAGCAACGGAAGAAGAAACTTGATACGTTAGACACTTAAGACCAAAGACCAGAAGAGTGGGGTGACATCAAGAGCATCATATATAGGAAAAAAGCAAAATGTCCTTAAGATGACAAGAAAGAAGGAAAAGACCAAAATGGAAACTTGCTTTCCAGCGTAGAGATGCTAAAGCAAATGGAAGAAATAAGGAGGTTGAAGAGTTAAACAGAAAATTTCAAACATCAGCTTGAAAAGACAAAGTCAAATATTACAATAAAATGTGCAAAGACCTGGAGTTATAAAACCAAAAGGGAAGAACATGCTTAGCATTTCTTAAGCTGAGGGAACTGAAAACAAAAATTCAAGCCTTGACTTATAATACTCAAGGATTCTAGAGGCAAAATACTGAATGATGCAGAAGGTATCAAAAGAAGATGGACAGAATATAGAGTCACTACCAAAAAGAAAGAGTTGATTTTGTACCATTTCAAGAGCTAGCCATATGATCAAGAGCCAATAATACTGAAGGAAGAAATCCAAGGTACACTGAAGTCATTGGCAAAGAACAAGACACTGGGAATTGAAGGAATACAAACTGAAATCTTTCAACAAACTGATGCAGAACTGGAGGCACTCACTCACTTATATAATGAAAGAAATTTGGAAGGCAACTGCCTGACCAACTGACTGGAAGAGATCTGTATTTGTGCTCATTCCAAAGAGAGGTGACCCAATGAAACAAAGAAATCATCAGACAGTATCAATATTGCATGCAAGTAAAGTTTTACTAAAGGTAATACAGAAACAGCTAAAACCATACATTCATAGAGAACTTCCAGAGGTTCATGTCGGATTCAAAAGAGGATGCAGAATGAGGAATATCATTGCTGACATCAGATGGATCTTGGCTGAAAGCAGAGATTACCAGAAAGATGTTTGCCCGTGTTTATTGACTACACAAAAACTTTCAATTGTGTGGATCATGACAAGCTATGGACAACAATGTGGAAAATACATTTTCTGGAACATTTAATTGTGCTCATGAGCAACCTGTACATAGACCAAGAGGCAGCTGTCCAAACAGAACAAGGGAACACCGAAGGGTTTACAATTAGGAAAGGTGTGTGCCAGGTTGTATTCTTTCACCATAGTTATTCAATCTGCATGCTGAGCAAATAATCCAAGAAGCTGGGTTATATGAAGAAAAATACGGCATCAGGATTGGAAAAAGACTCATTAACAACCTGCAATAGGCAAATGATACAACCTTGCCTGCCAAAAGCAAACAAGACTTAAAATACTTACTGATGAAGATCACAGACCTTTGATACAGGTTGCACTTCAATGTTAAAGAAAACAAAAATCCTCACTACTAGACCAATAAACAACATCCATATAAATGGAGAAAAGACTGAAGTTGTCAAAGATGTCATTTTGCTCAGCTCAACCTTCAATACTAATGGAAGCAGCAATCAAGAAATCAAACGACGCATTTTATTAGGCAAATCTGCTGCATAAGACCTTTTTAAAGTGTTCAAGAGCAAAGATGTCAGTTTGAGGACTCTAAGGTATGCCTGAAATCAAGCCATGGCATTTTCAATAACTTCATATGCATGTGTAATTTGGGCAGTAAATAAGGAAGAACGTGAAAGAAATGTTGCATTTGAGCTATGATGTTGGAGGAGAATATTAAAAGTACCACGGACTGCCGAAAGAACAAACAAATCTGGGCTGGAAGAAGTATAGCCAGAATGCTCCTTGGAAGTCAGTATGGCCAGAGTTCGTCTCTCATACTTTGGACATATTATGAAGAGAGACCCATTCCTGGAGGACATCAGTCTGGTAAAATGAAGGGTCAGTGAAAAAGAGAAGGATCCCCACTGAGGTGAATCGGCACAGAGACAGCAGCAATGGGCTTAAGTGTAGCAACAATTGTGAAGTTGACACAGGACTAACCAGTGCTTCATTCTGTTGTGCACAGGGTCTCTATAAATTGGTATCAACTTGATGGCACCTAAAATCAACAATAACAATGTATTTTAAATTTTTCAATTAAGTATTCAAATAAATAAATTAATTGACAAAATACACATTTCACTATACGGCAATGAGCACTGGAAAAGCAGACCAGTGCAGGGGGATGAACAAGAGTCACTGAGGTGACACCTGAGTGAGGGCCTGAAGGAGTGAAGCATGCAGGTATGTGAGAGAACGTTCCCGGCAGTACCAAGGTAGAAGAGAGGCAGAAATGTGCCTGCCTGGTGTGTATGAAACAGAGCGAGCAAGGACAGACAGGATATGATGAATTAGGGTCCCAGTGGGAAGGGGGAAGGGAGAAGGGGGCAGCTCACCCTGGAACCCAAGGCTTCTGAGGAAAGCCCCTGGGGAGTTGTGAGAAAAGAAGTCACCGGGCCATTCGGCTCAGCTAGGTCCAATCGTCAGGAGCCTCTTTAAGAAGCGAGGTACACAGTGGCCTAGCTTGGAGTAGTGTGATACATAGGGTGGTACAAACAGCACAGGTGACAGATATGTTTTGAAGGTTCCAGTGACAGGCTAAGGAGTCAGATGTCAGGTGCAGGGAAGGAGACGAGTTCAGACAAACCTAGGTTTCTGGCTAGAGCAAAAAGAAGAATGTAACTGCCAGTTACAGCGATACTAAAAAATAGTTCTCTTTTATTTAGACTCATTCTTAAAACGAGAACTATAAAAATAGTACTTTGAGAGATTCCCACCATCAAGGAAACAATTCTAACTGGAAAGCATCACTAGTAGATCACAGTAAGACAATGTTGTCATTAGTAGCCGTCTAGTTGATTCTGACTCGAGTTGACTTCATGTGTGCAGAGAAGCAAAGCTCCACAGGGCTTTCAAGGTAGTGACCTTCTGGAGCAGTGGCCCAAGGTGGCTCACTAGTTCTTTTTGCATTAATGAAGTGCTCACCCATTTGCACCACCACCCAAGGACCCAGAATAAAATCATAAATTTCATAAGATCACAGAGAACACATACTTGGTTGAAGAGAAAGGTATCAAGAGTAGCATTAAATTGCCTAGTTATTTAACAAGATGTTATTGTTGTTAAGTGCTGCTGAGTCAGTTCTGACTCATAGCAACCCTGTATAGGGTTTCTGAGGAACAGTTGCTGGGTTTGAACTGTGACCTTGTGGTTCAAACTGACCTTGAGGTACAGTGCAATATCCAGCAGTCATATCAGGACTCCATATAACAAGATAACTGCAAATATTTCACGCAAGCAGTAGACAAATCACATGAGACAGATAGCAAGTTCTGTAGGGGTCCTTCAGTGTACCTCAAAGTGAACACATATGCTTCCTGAAACAGTAAAAAACTCTTTTTACAACAGATTTTTACTGTTGTAAAAACCATTGTGAATATAACACCATTTTGTGTTTCTATTACACCAAGCTTGATCTTAATCTTCAGCTATGAGAATTCAGACATCCTTTAAAGAATCTTTAGAAGTGATAAACATATTTACACAGCCTGATTCATTAGCTCAATTTTGACAGTAATGAAATGTTGTTGTTATTAGGTGCCATCGACTCAGTATCGACCCATAGCGACCTTATGCAAAGCAGAACAAAACACTGCCCGATCCTGGGCCAACCTCACTACTGTTGCCACATTTGGGTCCATCAATGATGCCACTTGGCCAGTCATCTCACTGCAGGTCTTCCTCATTTTCTCTGACCCTCCACCTTACCAAACATGATATCCTTCTCCAGAAACTGGTCCCTCCTGACAATATGCCCGAAGTATGAGAGATGAAATTTGGCCATCTTGGCCTCTAAGGAGCACTCTG
>NW_006408594.1:13227114-13244802 GCF_000296735.1 Chrysochloris asiatica
ATCATTGGATCTGGATCATATGCCACCTCTTGAAATGGTTTAACATGAACCTTTTGGTACAGTGACTCTGTGTATTCCTTCCATCTTCTCTTGATGCTTGTTGCATCATTCAGTAATTTGCCCAGTGAATCCTTCAATAATGAAAGTCAAGGCTTGAATTTTTTCTTCAGTTCCCCCAGCTTGAGAAATGTTAAGCATGTTCTTCCTTTTTGGTTTTCTGACTCCAGATCTTTGCACATTTTGTTTTAATATTTGGCTTTATCTTCTCGAGCTGATCTTTGAAATTTTCTGTTTAGCTCTTGGACCTCTTCAGTTCTTCCATTTGCTTTAGCATGTCTACGCTGGAGAGCAAGTTTCAGTGGTGGATTAGGCAGACGCACCACACGGACCTGCCTAAATATAAGAGATCAAATGAAACAGACACCGGTGATAACTCTGAACCCTGAAGTTTGGATTAAAGGTTAGAGAAGTGGACTGAGTGGTTAGGGAAGGTGAGAGAGGGAGACAGACTGGTACAAGGCCATGCAGACTCCGTTCAATCACCTTGTGAGCAATTCTAGCAACAGCAGGTGGCCTGGCCGAGCAGACTCATACAGGTGATGGGAAAGGTGCGATTCTTTCTTTTTCCCATGCCCCTCTGGTGACCAGAGATGTGGACAGCTCCCACCCTCATCCACTCCCAGTGCAAGCCCTGCTAACACCAGCCAAACATACCCAAAACTGAGATGCATGAACAGAAAATGAGAACATTGTACATGCTTCCATTCTCTAATCACACCCACAGAAGACAGTTGGTAAGAGCCAAAGAACACAACAACAGGGAATCATCAATTAAATGCAAATATGACAACCCCTAATTCTTTGGAGACAGCAGACATTGTAGCTCACACAAAGAAACAAGAGAATGCTCAAACAAATGATCAAGATGCAGAGCCAGAAAACATTTCTAAGGATGAAAAGGTACTAGAACTAACTGAAAAATAATTCAAAAGAATGATATTTAGGTACCTTCAGAGGACTGACAGAAAGATCAAGTAAAGCAAGGAGAACACAGAAGAAAAAAACTTAGAAGAATTAAGGAAAACACAACAAGAACAAACAGACAAAATAAATGCAAAATTCGAAACAATACAAAACCTGCATCCAGAAGGTTAATACAAAGAACTCAGAAATGGATAATACATTGAAAGGACAAAGAGCAGATGTAAAACAATGGAAGCCTGGATTAGTGAGCTTGAAGATAAATCTTTCAATACTAGTATGCTAGAAGAACAATCAGAAAAAAGAATGAAAAAATCTGAAGAAAGCATAAGAGTTATGTGGGACACATGAAGAGGAACAACTTATGGGTGATCAGAATTCTAGAACAGGAAGACACAATAAAAAGCACAGAGAAAACTGTTAAAGTGTTGTTGGAAGAAAACATCCCTAGCATCAAGAACGATGAGACAATAAGCATTCAAGAGGCTGAATGAACCCCAAAGAGAACAGACCCTAAAAGAAACACACCAAGATATACTGTAATCAAACTCTGCAAAACCAAACAAAAAGAAGAATCCTGAGAGCAGCTAGAGAACAAAGAAGTTGTCTAAAAAGGAGAACCAATAAGATTAAGCTCTGATTTCTCAGCAGAAACCATGCAGGCAAGAAGGTAATAGTACATAACACATTACAAAACTCTAAAGGAAAAAACCTGCCAACCAAGAATCATATGCCTAGCAAAGCTGCCCTCAAATACAGTGGAAAAATTAGGACATTTCCTAGTAAACAGAACTTAAAGGAATTTGTAATGACCAGACCAACTTTATAAAAAATGCTAAAGGGTATTCTTTGGACAGAGAACCAATAGCAGCAGATACAACCTGAGATGACCAGACATGACAACACAATCCAGATACAGAAGTATCTAGTGTAGTGGCTACGAGTTGGGCTGCTACTCTTAAAAGCAGCAGTTCAAAATTACCAGCTGTTCTGTGGGAGAAAGATGAGGTTTTCTGCTCCTGTACAGATATACAGCCTCAGAAACCCTATACAGAGTCGCTACGAGTCGGAACCAACTCCACAGCACACAACCACCACCACCATAGTGAAACAAATTTACAAGACTGAAAATAGGAAACAGAGATATCAATTTATAATAAAGTCAACTACAAAGCAAAAAGAGGAAATAGTGTAGATACAGAACTTCCAAAAGCAAGGGAGTAAGGAGATTTCAAGATACAAAACACTACTTTAAATAGGGGAAAACTTCAATAAGTTATAGGGTAACTTCAAAGAAAATTAATATACCTGCACATGAAAATAAAAAGAGAGGAAAATTAGAAAAGATTTAGTAAACACGAACACAACAGAAATGAAAATGAAAAGAAAACCCAGACAAAATGAACTCAGCGCAGAAAATGATGTAGAACAAAGCCTCATCTCTCTCTCTCTCTCTCTCTCTCTCTCTTTCTCTCTCTCTCTCTCTCACACACACAAAACCTCACAGAAAAATGACAGCAATCAATTGATAGCTATTGATAATTATACTAAATGTCAATGGATTAAATGCACCAGTCACAAGAAGGTAAGAAAACAGGATCCTTCTGTATGCAGCCTACAAGAGACATATCAACACGATGGGGCCTGTCTAAATTCCCATCAACAGAAGAACAGTTAAACAAACTTTAATACATATACACAATGGAATACTACAAAATGCTGAATAAGGATGAATCTGTGAAACACCTCACAACATGGTTGAACCTGGAGGACATTATTGCTGAGTCAAATTAGTCAATCAAAAAAGGACTAACACTGTATGAGACCAATGTAAAAAGTTAAAAACTGGTTTTCTTGATGAAAGAAACAATCCAAAATTGTTGCAGGGAGTGGGGGTGGGGGCAAGGGAAATTTTTCATGAGCTAGAGGGTAGACACATGTTAATGTGGGTCACAGGGCAGTCAATATGCAAGAGGGAGGCCAGCAGAGGAAAGATGAAGGTAGCAGAAACCACCACAGGGAGGAATGCAATGTTAAAGTGAATTGAGGTAACTGATGGAACATGGAAGGGATTGCAATCATTGTAATGAAACAAAGCATATGATGTGTAAGATACAAAACTTATGATGTGGTCCGTAAACCTTCAGTCAATTCATAATAAAAAGTTTAAAAAAGACACTTGAGCCACTGCTGCTGCCATTGTGCCAATGCATCTCATTGGGGATTTCCGTCTTTTTAACTGACCCTCCACTTTGTGAAGCATGATGTCCTTCTCCAGGGACTGACTGCTCCTGATGATAGTTCGAAGTAGGAGAGACAAAGTCTGTCACCCAAGCGTCTAAGGAACATTCTGGTTGTGCTTCTTCCAAGACAGATTTTTTTCTTCTGGCAGTCCATGACACTTTGATTCTTCTCCAATACCATAACTCAAATGCATCCATTTTTCTACAGTCTTCCTTATTTACTGTCTAGCTTTCATTATACATATGAGGTTATTGAAAATACTATGGCTTAGGTCAGGCGCACTTTTAGCCCTCACACTGATATCTTTGCTCTTGAACACTTTAAAGAGGATATGTGCAACAGATTTGCCTAATGCAATACAAATACATCATCTGACTTCTTGACTGCTGCTTCCATTAATATTGATGATTGATCCAAGCAAAATGAAGTCTTTGACAGCATCAATCTTTTCTCCATTTATCATGACAACCTGCTTCTGAAAGGTCATAACTTTGAGAAGCCTATGGAGCTCAGTTCTAATCTGTAACAGAAGGGGTCACTGCAAGTCGGAATCCACTCAACATCAACATTATACAATAGTATGGTTCTAATAGCTTTTGCTAAGAGTATCCATTGCAGAAGAATTGAAAAATGACAACAAAACGAGAAGGTAGTTTCTATCAATAGAACCAAACTAAACAAAAGCAGTTGATGTTGAGTTGATTCCGACTCACAGTGACCCCTTGTGGTACTTAGTAGAACTGAGCTCCATGGGGTTCTCAAGGTTGGGACCTAGCTGACTGATTGGCAGGCCTTTCTCCTGAGCTGCTTCTGAGGATGAGAACCACCAAACTTCTGATTAGTGCTCACACACTTAACCCTTGATGCCACCCAGGGTCTCCTTCTAGAAGCAAAAAATGTTTTCATTATGGTCATTAAAGAGCCTACTTACTTATTAATTGTATGTTCGTAGAGTGCGATGTTGCAGTCATTTTCTTCATTCACATCTAAATATTCAACCAGACTCTCATGTAAGAAATCTTCAAAATTCCTGGGAAAATATTGGTCAAATAGACATTACTAAAAAGCATCAGATTATAATATTTTACATGCATGTACTAACAAAAGATATTGGCTTTAAATTTGTTTTTTAGTTCTGAAGCACTTTTCACTCTTAGAGTATGTCAATACACTGAAGGGATACACGCGACACGTTTTTCTTGGATCACACAGTGATCAAAAATTATTGTAAAAAATAATTAAGTGTTTGTGATTCTTGTCAGTTGAGCCCACACTTCTGAAAGCTTCATACCAGTATAAACAAATCTTCTATAACCTTAGAAAACTCCCAATGATGAGCGTCCCACACTGTCTACATACACAAGATGTCTACACATCTTTCTTATTAGAAACATGTAATTCTCAGGATGTAATTCATAAATTTTTTACAATGTACAACCAAGTTAATATAGATAAGCAAGTGTTTAACAGGCTGACATGTTTGGTGGGGAGCAATTAAGAGACCAACAATGAAACTACAATTTTCTTTGAAAAGCATAACTCAAATAACATCACTGTTGATTAAAGCATGGACGTATTCAAGAGATAAGCTTAGGTTGGTGATTTACCTGTACCCCTGAGCCAGCTCTTCCATATGTTTATTTGTTACTGCAGGCTTCTGCTTCTTAACAATTATGTAGGGTCTAGAATGGGAAAATAAAACTCTTAGTAGTTCAACATAAGAAGTAAATCGGCAGGTAAATTTACTGTAGTGAAATAAAGGAAGATTTACGTACAATCAAACTCATTCCTGGGTTGTTGTACGACACCAGGTGTTTCTGACATGTGTGAGTGTGGGGGGCTCTTCTCTGTCTCTCATGTACAGTTGAACATATGTATGCATACACATAGACATGTGCACCTATGTGCATGCACACACACAGTACTTTCCCCAAGAATCTTTGAAAATATTTGATCTTAAATAAAAAAGCAAAATAAAAATGACACACAGAAAATCTAAGGATCTTTAATGGCCTATTTTTGTTCATGTGTAACTGGCTGCCCCTCGGGCTTCTCTAGTGGCGGGGCCCTCAGAGCTACACAGGGGCTCACGGAGAGGCTCGACGCTTGCCGAGAGCCGGGCTTCCTTACTTTCTGTTTTAGGGCTGACAGGGGAGCAAGGTAGAAAGGACTTTCCATCGTGGATGCACTCTTAGATTGACCTGTAACTGTCAGCGGTGATGGGACCCTCTGGGGCCTCGCCACCCCGAGGAAACACCGACACAAAGGATGGCATGCGGCCCCGAATGTCAAGGGCTGTTGCTATTTGGACAAGTAGCTCTTACAGAGAGGAGCAAGTGACCACAAGACACTTGTACGTTCTGCTCTGAAGTCCAAACATCTGAAAACTAATGGGCACTTCTACACAGCTGAGGCAAGGCACTGTGCGTTTACAGAAGGGGCACAGCTGCTGAAAAAGGAACTGGCTCCACTCTGCCTGGAGACTCTGTATGCTTCCTGGTGGAGAACAGAGCAAAGCCTAGCTCCAGGGCTGCCCTCCGTGCAGGGCAAGAGACCCAATCATATGACAGAAATATGAGTCACAGAGAGTGAGGGGTTGCACTGAGCTTGTATTTCACTAAATACATTCCACTGATTCTTTCTGCAGAGTCTGTGTTATGCCTTTATAACATGCCTTCTAAAAAAGAATTCCTTTTCTTCAGAAAATGCCATATTATGAGAGTGGTAGTAGTGGGGTGGGTGTGCACTGTGGAGCTGGTTCCGACTCATAGAGACCCTGTGTTGGGTTTCTGAGGCTGTAAATCTTTACAGCAGCAGGAAGTCTCAGCTTTCTCCTGCAGAATGACTGGGATTCAAACTGCTGGCCTTGTAGTTAAAAGCCAAGCATGTAACCTATACACCACCAGGGTTTCCTGTATTATGCAGGATAGAATCAAAAAGAACTTTATAAAAAGAGTAAGGTAGGCAATGTCATTGTTTTTCCCCTCCCCTATTGGATCATGTTAATAACTACAAATGAGCAGTGAGTGCCAGACACCCTAGACGACACTTTCGTTCTATCAGCCTGTATCAATCAGTTCTCAGGATACTTCTAGGTGATTATTACATTTCCATTTTACAGTCAAGGAAACCAAGACTCTGAGACTGAATAACATGAGGTGGTGGTGGTTGTTAAGTGCCATCGAGATGGTTCCAACTCACAGTGACCCTGTATAGGGTTTTGGAGAGTGGCTGGTGAGCTTGAGCTTCTGATCTATGGGTGTAAGTCTAGTGAGTATCCTACAATGCCACACCAGTGCTCAAATAATATAAGGGGGGGTTCAAAAAGTGGAAGAATGGAGTTACAAGTTAATGTAATTTTCTATAAATTTTGGGAAGTCCCTTTGCATACTCAGAGTTCGACAACTCATCTAGCAGGAAGGTAGGGTTTAGATACAGGTGTATCATCAGCTAGCGTTTTCTCGTGGCAAAGAGCTCTGGCTAATACTGGCACAAATGGAAAGAGGATAAGAATGGGATAGTTCACTCAAAGCAAAAGGTATAATACTTAGGCCCAGAAAAAAGGAAGGGAGCAGTGGCAAGGGCCACAAGGGAGACATAATGAGCAGACTTTACCACGTGTTACTTTCAGGATGAATCCGTGAGCGCTCCTATTTGGGATTCAAATTCTCCCAGGAGAGCGCCTAGCTGGCGTCACTTGGTTCATATGCCTGACTCTTCACTGGGGAGGAGAGATTACCTGACTGAACATCTCGAGAAGACTGCCATTGGGGAGCAACAGTCCCCAAAGGAAAATGAGGCAGGCTTACCAAAAGGGAAACTTGGTAACATAGGCAATGGCCATGACAAGACCAGTTCTAACTGACTTCCATGCCAAAGTTCATCCACAGCTCTACAGCAGCTCACTGTCTTGTGTCTCATCACCTCTGGAGATCTACCAAGAACAGGGCTTAGGCAGTGGAGATCGCCACAGACCAGATACTACGCTATCTTCATCTTCAAACCCCCAGCTCCTACACAGCCCTGATAAACATCAGCTGAATGAATAGAGGGATCCTATTTGCAATTGGGCCTGTTATTTCATTTCTTAAGTCTCCAAGCTTTTATTCATGCCATTTTTCAGTCTCTCTCTTTTCTTTCTTTAGGCTAGTAACACATTCCTCCTATTCATCCTTTAATATTCAGTTCATATAGAGTATTATAGGAGAAATCATGAAACCAGAGGAAATCAGAGGAATTCAAAGGACTTCCAAATAAAAAAAACAGACTCTACCACCATCTAGTTTCAGCATATCTCTTGGTCTCACTCAACTCCAGTTTGCTCATTTGCCACAGAAAATAACAGTCCTGACCTCAGGGAGTTGAATTGTAGTTAATGCCTTACATGCAATGCATCTACAAAAGTAAGAACTAGTGGCTATCGTTCATCACTTACACACAGTTGATTATTATTAGCCTGCCCCTGAGCTCTCTGACAGCATACTGTCTCCTATTAATTTCTAACTCCTCAATACTTAGTAGGAATATTCATAAAGTATTTGCTAATGGAATTAAATTTACCTTAAGAATCAAAGAGATTGGAACAGCTACAAAAATAGAAATAAGTCTATTTGTTTCAAAAATAAATACAGCAAGATTCTTAAAAACTCTTAGCGACATATACCTGCACAGCCTTCCTCCATCCGAGGAAATATAGACACACCGGTCTGTAAGATTTGTTGAGATAGAAACAAATTCATTGATATAACCTGCTCTCCGCATCAGTCGGAATGTATTCACTAGCTTCTTATGGTCTCGAATGACACCCAGGATGTTACCTAAGCACAAATAAGTCAGCATATGTAAGAAGACAACAAAAAAATCCAGCTCATCTGATGTAGAATGCCTACCCAGTCATCTGAACATATTTTTACGAATACCTAAAATTAGGTGACAAGGTGCAGGCAGCCAACATACTGGAATGGTTAAGGGGTGGTCCAAGGGACCCGGAGCTGAGGGATGAGAACACAACAGGCACCTAGTACATGTGGCTAAGGCACTGTTCCTGTGTCCCCACCTAGGCAGTAAGAGTTCAGAGAGGCTCAGTCAGCACTAGTCTCTGGAATACACTCAATGAGGTACTCAATAAACAATCCTGCTGAGATTCTGACCTCTGTCCTTCCCACCAGCCCCACGGCAAAGGATTAGTGCTTCCCAGAGGGGAAGGCAGGGAGAGACAGTGAGCCAAGTGTACTATAGGAATGCCCCCTATAGTACACTGGTGAGGGGATAGGTACACAGTCCTTCAGACCTGCCCTTTGTCAAGCACATTGCTGCCCTCATTCCTGGAGGACTTCTGGTGGAGGTGGGGGTGTGTGTGAAAGGAGCCAAAGGACAGGGACCCTTCTTGCACAGGCTGCCAACATATCAAGAACCAGATGGCGGAACAGGAATCAGTCCCTGGAAGGCCGGAGCTAATTCTTTGCTGAGTAACTCAGACATGTAACTTGTACTTTGATACACACCAGGCTGAGCCTTAACCCACTGTGGGATGTCAGCGTCTGTGGAAGGGGAGAAAGTAACCCGTCTTTGCAATGTTACCTTTTAGTCTTTGTAGTTATATACATCCCAAGCCTGCATAACCCAACCAGTGGAATTAGTTGTCTCTGTCATCAATCTTTTTCTAGTGTTAAAAGATTAACCTGGGTCCAGAATCAAAGTGTTTTTGATTTTACCTCTAAATATTGTTGCTAAGTGCTGTCGAGTCTGTTCCAACTCACAGTGACCCTGTATAGGATTTCCAAGAAGCAGCTGGTGGGTTTGAACCACTGACCCTGTGATCAGCAGTACAGTGCTTATCCTACAGTATCACACCATGGTATTAACAGAATCCCTTCCCCTCCCTTCACAGGTCATGTGAGATCAAAGTGTCCCTGGAATGCACTCACCATTGAGGAAGACGAGGAACACATTTGGGTAAGATAGTTCTTCCCCACATAATAGATTCACATCTTCTACTCCCAGGTTACTGGCTAATTTCACAATGGGCCCATCTTCCATGTCAGTTGTGATGTGTGTCATAAGAGCTAAGTTTTTAACCAAACCACAAGCCTAAAAAAACAAGAGACAGTCATTTCTAAGAACGAACTTCAGTAACACAAAGTACACTTTGTATCTGAAAACAGGTAACCAATGTGCTGGTGGCAACAGGAAGCAGTACAGCCTTGCAGAGAACACTTTGGCCAGTGCATCAAGAAACATTACACGCATACTTGCCCTTTAACCCCAAGGAATCTACCCTAAGATGGTACACATGGGTATAAACAGAGGATTAGGCTCAGAAATGCTCATCACTGTACTGTTTGCAATGGTAAACAGTGACCATATCATAAAGGTCTAACAAGAAATTGATATATACAGACGATTGAATAACTTCAGTATACAAAGACACTAAAGGAAAACACGGATCTTTCACTTACATAAAAACATACAAATTCTAATAAGAACTGTAAGGTATTCTGTAAAATAACCAGCCATACTCACTAACTCTAGTGTCCTAGTTGTGAAAAGTAAAAATGACTGAAAAAAGGTCCAGATTATAGGAGGCTCAGGACATGACCACTGAAAGTAATGTGTGATCCTGGACCAGAAAAAGGACCTGAGCCAGACAGCTTGCAGCACAGGACCAAGGTCTGTCGATTGATGAGACTGTAACTGTTTCACGAGATTGAGATCTATACTATGAGTTTGTGAGATGGTCACATTTGGGGAATCTAGCTGAAGAGTCAGGCATCTTCTCTATACTATTTTTGTAACATTCTATAAGTTGGACATTATTTCAAAATGAAAAGGAAATGGAAGACTAGTTTTAAACTTCTATACAAACTGTGGAGTAAGCACTGGACTGCTAACCTCAAGGTTGGCAGTTCAAATGCCTCAGCTACTACCAGGAAACCCTATACAGGGATGCTATGAGTCAGAAATGACTCGACAACACTTAACAAAAATGAAAACAACAATATAAAAAAAAAAAATTCTAAAATAAAAATATAAAGTAGAATGAAATAAAACAAGCTGAGAAAAACTAACACTTGGGAGCCTTCTGACAGGTAAAGGTGACAGCCTCTATTTTAAACACCATCCACCATAGTCAGCAGCTCAAAGTAGGTATGGAAGTTAGCTGAAGCAACCTCTAGGAAGTTGAGTGTTTCAATGTTCAAGAGGTATACATTATGCAAATTTGACAAGTGGCATCATTTAAGTGTCAATTTCCATATGGTTTAAGATAAACCAGCAGATAATAATGCCTAAAAATTACAACTCTGCATGAAATGCCTATTTCTGAGTTATAACAAATGGAATCTACATCTTTGATTTACTATAAATTAATAATTCATTCATTCAGCATCTAAATTCAAGACCTCTCCTCTGAATTAGTCTCTGTGCTAGATGCTAAGGATACAATAGTGGCCCTAACAAGGTTCCTTCCTCCAGAAGCTAACAATTTAAAGAAATAAAACCAAGTGCAGCCAACAGTGGTCAACACTAAGATAGAAGCAGAGCCTAGGGTGTGGTGGGTGCAATAGAAGCAAATCTACTTAAACTCCTTGGCTTAGTGTCAAGGTAATTGCTATGTTTCTTACATGAGTGTGTCTGAGTCAACTTTAGATCCTGAATTGTGTCACTGCATCATGGACTGAATTGTATCCCCCCAAATATGTGCCAACCTGGCTAGGACATGATTCTCAGGTCCCAGTAGTTATGTAATTACATAATATGCCAATTATGGGATGAGACCCATGATGTGATTGGATGTGATAAATCAGTAGATTAAGGGGGAGATGCAACGCCTTAAATCCCAGTACAGCCCTGATCCAAAGTAAGTTCCCTGGGATGTAACCTGCAACTTTTACCTTACAAGAGACAAAAGGGGAGAGAAACCAGCAGAGATCAAAGAGCTCTACTCCCACCAAGAAAGAAGAGCTGGGAGTAGAGTCCGTCCGTTTGACTTGGGGTCACCACACTGTGAAGTTTCTAGATCCAGGGGAAGAGTGGTACCAAGACATATGGAGATATCCAAGGACTACGGGGCCCATACATGTTGAAAGGAGACAAGGACCATTCCCCAGAGCTGGACTGTACTAGAAGAATAAATGGAGAAAAGGCATTCTGTTGGTTACAGCCATCTCCTGTGGTAATTCCGTTTCAGCAGCATAGAGAACTACGTGCTCCCAAGTGGCTGCTGTCATGTCTGTGGCTTCTCTTTAGCACACATGAAACTGAGAAGTGGCTCATGAAAAGCTCCCTGTAAGCATAAATAGTGATGGTGCTCTCAACTTCCCTTCACATTCTTATCCCTGCCTGGCTGCATGGTTGGATTCTTGGAATAAACTAATACAAGCAGGAGAAATACAGACCATGTTTCTGCAGATACTGGCTTTGCTGTTGTTGTTAAGTGCCATGGAGTCGGTTCCAACTCACAGTGACCCTGTATAGGGTTTCTGAGGAGCGGATGCTGAGTCTGAACCTTCGACTTTGCAGTTCAAACCGACCATGTAGTCCAATGCTTATCCTACAGCATCACATCAGGACTCCAATACTGGCTTTGGAGCAGTACTAACGTAGTCCTAACAAGCTGCATCAATGCTTTGCTGTCAGAGAAATGGTTAATCAACCCAAAGGATATTTCCTGCCGTAATGGGAGCAGCCTCCAGGCCCCTCCTGTAGGTGTGACCTCTGACACAGCACAGAGCTACCCAGGTTCCTTACCTCTCCCTCAGGGGTATCCGAAGGACACAGCATGCCCCACTGAGATGGCTGGAGCGACCGTGGACCACTCACTTTCCTGGTTTTTTCAAACTGGGAAGAGATCCTTGTCATCATGCCCAGTGCAGATATATATGACAAGCGAGACAACACTTGAGTCACACCTTGGCGGTCCATTTTAAATCTCTTTAGAGACCAATTTCCCTGCCGAGAGAAAAAAGCCTTAAGACTAAGCATTGTCCACTGATAATGTAGTCGCTCTGAAAAGTTCAACATAAAAAAGTCCTTATTTGTGAAATTAGAGCCCTGATGTATCCCCAGAGATCAAAATGTCACAACCCAAATTAAAATTTGCACAACTGCATGTGCTTCAAAATCTGTAGAGATGTACTAATAAACATTTTTGTATCTAAATTACACTTCAATAAACCTGAAAAAACAACAAAAAAAATGTAAATGTAGCCAGGTCACTTACTGGAGCCCAGGCATTTAATGAGCATCACACATCGGGTAACTACTGGAACTGACTTGCTGCTAACTGCAAGGCTGGCAGTTTAGAGTTTATGACCACCTCCACAGGACAAATGCCTGGCCATCTGCTCCCGTAAAGATGAGCACACACAGACAAAACCACACCAAACCTATACTGGGTTTCTCAGGCTATAAATATTTACAGGAGGAGAAAGCCTCATTTCTCCCTCGGTTTGCTGGTGGGTTTGAACTGCCACCTTTATGGTTAGCAATTCAGTGCTTATCCTGCAGTACTTAGAAAACCCTATGGACAATTGTGTCACATAAGGTAACTGAGTCAAAATGACTCGATTGAAAACAACATAGCAACAGCAAAATCAGAGTATTTGGATAAATCAACCTTATCAAACCAGAGCTATCATTTTCTGAAGAACGAATCACAGCCCAAACAAGCCAGTTCAGTCAGAGATTTTCACTGGAAGCAATAGGTAACAATTAAAACAAGCAATTTCTGTCTTCATATATGGTGTAACTAGTTCAAAGATATGAAAAACAATTTTATGTTGGAATGTGCCATTATTGGGATGTCTAAACCATAGTCATAATCAAAGAAAAATACATTGTTGTTAAGAGCTGTCGAGTTAAGCGCTGTATAGGGTTTCTGAGGTTTTAAATCTTTGTGGGAGTGGAAAGCCTCGTCTTTCTCCAGCAGAGCAGCTGCTGGACTATTCCCTTATCCTTCATACCCTGCGGTTCACAGTCCAGAGCTTATATTCTGGAGCCACTGAACTCCCAAAGAGGAAAATACAGTAACATGAAAATGATTGATGACAGTTATTAGGGATGATGTATAGTTGTTGTTAGGTACTATGGCATTGGTTTTGACTCACAGCAACCCTATATAAGGATTTCCTAGACTGCAAATTTATCAGGAGCAGAAAGTCTCATCTTTCTCCAGCGGAGTGACTTCTGGCTAGCAGTCCAGTGCTTATCCTACAGCAACACCAAGAAACACATAGTAGTAGAGGGATGGCTGATGCAAATTATCTGTTGTTGTTGTTAAGTCCTGTTGAGTCGGTTCTAACTCACAGAGACCCCATGCACAACAGCAGGTAACACTGCCAGATCTTTCTAATGCCAAGGAGAAAATTCTATCTGCTTTAAACAGTGGTTCTTCATTTTTCTTTTGAAAACCCGATGAAAGCTCTGAATCTGCTCCTGAGAAAAATGCACAGAAGATCATCAGCTCAACATTTCACATTCAATTTCAGGAGAGGATTCACAGATCCTGGGTTAAAACCCCTTGTACTAGAAAATACTGCTGGTTTCAGAAGGTAATTGGGTGATTTTTTGGGAGTTAAATTATGTGATTTGGAGGATGCTCCCTTACAAATTAAAATTTGATCATTATTATAACATGGATCTAATCACGTCAGAACCTTCAGTTTTTGATAACATGCAAAAAAGAGCTAAATTCTATGAAGAAACAACCCATTGCAAATGGAAGAAACAGAGCAAGCACATATAGTCCCCAATTAACTTCTTTCTATAATGTTTGTTGTGGCGCTGTGGGTTAATGCACCAGACTCCAAAGCAGTTTGAACTGCAAGTTCGGCAATTCAAGCTCACCAGCTGGTCCTCAGAAACCCTATACAGGGTCGCTATGAGTCGGAACTAACTCGATGGCACTTACCAACAACAACAACATAATGTTTATTCAGTTTATACTTTTTCTATGTTCAGGATGAAAAAAATCTGGTTAAAAAAAAGGGCTGATGGCCAGACAGTAAAAGTAAGTACAGTCAAGCAGATATTTAGCACAAAGCAGAAAAAAGGCAACAGCTGGTTGGCAAGTAACACGTGGTTGGGGAGCAAAGCCAAGATGTTCAACAAGAGGGTGCAGTCTAGTCTTCTTCAAGGGTATTTGAAAAGGGAGAGGAGATCTGCTCTGAGCAAACGCATTTGCTCAAAGTCTTTGAATGGCAACACAGGTACATCTATAAAGGTGGATCTCACTCAAGTTGCCTGGTTAGGGGGGCCCACTTCCAACAAGACGCCTACTCCTGAGTTTCTAATCAACAGCTCTTTCTGGGAAACAAAGCAGGGCCATCTAGAAGCAAACGAACAACTCTAAACCAATCCTATGAGTAGAAAATCATAGGTCAGAAAAGTCTGTGAAGTCACTAGCAAGGAAAAGACTAGTAAGGAAAAGCAATGCTACCAGAAAGTGGGTTCCAGCACTACTGGAGGCTTCTCTCCAACATTCAGGGATCCACCTTCAGACACAGTGTTAAGTTAATGTGCTGAAAGAGGGTCAGTGGCTTGGTTTCTCTCCAGTTTAGATGTACCTGCCACTTCCAAGGCTGCTCACAGACTCACTGTACATGTCTGGTGTTGAGTACGGTACCAAGTCTGCCACTAATGCTTTCTTTGTGAAGGGAACCAATGTGTTACACTATGCGAGTCTTTTGTTGGGGCAAAATCCAACCCATAAAATTCATTTTATGTCTGGCATACAAAAAGTGAGCACGATTTCATCAGATAGACTTATAGTTGCTAGGCTTTAAGAAAAGGGAGCAAACCTATCTGATAACCCTTCATGAATAGCCAGAGGCCCTGACACCCGGCAGCTGCCAGGTCTGCATTCACGTCTCATGTGAGCAACAGCTGACAGCCCTTTAAAAGAACAGAGACCCACAATGAAATGAAACAATTTGTATTGTTTTGCACAAAAGTTGCCAATTAATAAACCTGCTTTCAATGTCTCAATTTTATTACAGAAAAAAAGGGAGGGGTGAGGGAAAAAGGCATCCATTAAAAAATAGCTATTAATGGTCACCCAAGAAGACCCTCCTAGGCAAGAGGCTCTGTTTCCTTTTGGTCTAATGGAACACCACCCAGAATTTGACAAGGAATTATTGTAGCCACAAACGTTCTACAGATTCACATTTAAAACCTGTGCACTATTTTTCAACAGACTATTGATCTATAAATATCCTTTTAAAAGACGTGAAACAACAACAACAAAAAACAGGCTTACTGGTCAAAAAGACATTGGAGGAACCTGAGACTGTGGCCCTCGACCACCCTTCAGGTCTGGAAAGGATCCCTCCCCTTGTGGCTCAATTTTCAGCCAAGCAGTAAATAGGTGGACAGGAGGGACAACAACACTAGTAAAGTATGCTCACCATGGAATGGTAAGTCACTTGATATCACAAGGACAACATTTACCTATGGACCAAGGTGAGAAGGAGGGAATGGAAACAGGAAGCACAGGGCAGAAGTGGGTTAACCAGTGTTGCATGGAGGAGATTGCGATCATTGATATGAAACAAAGTATATGATGTGCTGAATATCAAACTGATGTTCTTGTCTATAAACCTTTACATAATGCACAATAAAAAGTTTAAAAAAAAAACAAAAAGATATTTGTCCCATTAATTTCTCCAAGTGCCTTAAGTTTCCACTGCACTGCAGGGATTTGTAAATAAATTACAACCCCTTGAGAAAATGAGCAAAAGTACTTACAGTAGAAATGGCATTCACCATGCCGTTAGTAATCTGGTCTTGACGCATGTGCTTCACGACATCAAACTGGGCTGCTCTTTGTTTAGGAATCACTTGGTCAGCAATCTTCTTCATTTCAGAATTAAATTTTTTGAACAAATCTTCAAAAAGAAGAGATAAAAGCTGTAAAAAAGAAAGAGTATATGACAAACTTAGAAAAAGCATTATCAGGCTATTTTAATAAAATCTTGGTCATATTAAAGCTGTTAAGAATCAAGGAGCAACTATTTGCTTAAATCTGAAAAAGACTAAAAATATATTACACAATTACATTTACTAACTATGCGATAATTTGCTCCAGGCTTAAACCAAAACATAACCCGCTGCAGTCGAGTGGATTCGCACTCACATTGACCTTACAGAACAAAGTGGAGCCTCTCCAGAGGGTTTCCAAGGCTGTGACTCCTTATGGAAGTGAACTGCCACCAATGCCATCCGCAGAGCAGCTGGTGGCTTCAAACCCTGACCTTTAGACTGGCAGCAACATGTAAATAGTGCATCACCAGGACCCCTTCTATTAGCTCAGACGCTGGACTAACAGCAAAGATGACAACATGACCCTGCATTCATTTAATTTAGAAACATCCCTGCAGAGTTTTATATTTCACTGACCAATCACTTGACTTTTAACTTTACAAGGGTAAATAAAAAACACCGCTATAACCTAGTTCCAGAGGGTACAGGGAAAGATAGCCTCTCCACTGTGTTGTTTCCAACCTGTCTGGATGGGGCTGATAAAAGGTGATGGGGATAAGACACCGGTGATTCAACAGGGAATGATTGCTATCAGGTCTGACAATGAGTTTTGGAAAGGTAAAGGTAGACGTTTTCTAACAAGAGGAGGGGAGTGGTTGATTTTGCAGTCCAGGAGTGGAGATCCCTGGAACCATCAAGAGAGAAAAGCGAAATGCTGGACCCTGTCCAGGAAGGCAGGGACGCCAGGGATGGAGGCAGAGACGATGACTTGCAAAGAAGGAGTGGCCTGGGACTCTGGACTCAGGGAGGGAGAGGGGCTGTGGGCTGGCTGGTGGCCAGGGGGCAGGTGTGTGGAGTGTATCCTTTGGTTGTTTGATGATGCATGCAGGGGATTGTAATCATTGCAATGAAATGAAATATGATAGGATGAATGTAAAGATAATGTTCTTCCATGTAAACTAACATATAATTCCCAATAAAAACAAACAAACAAACAAACAACAACAAAAAAAACATTGCTACAAAATCAAAGAAAACCTTATTTTTAAAAAAATCAAAATATTCTTCTGGGTCAAGATGGCAGAGAAGGCAGACCCTATACAACAAAGACCTGGGAGACCAAGTGAAACAGATGCAGACAGTGGTCCTGGAACCCTGAGCTGCAGAGAGGGCACAGAGGTGGGCTGAGGGCTGCCGGGAAGACAAAGCTGAACCAGCAGCGAGAGAGAATGACCAGGCTGTCAGCTAGCATGGCCTGTCGCAGCCTACTGGAGCTTTTGCTACAGGCACAGGACATGGCTGGAGCTGGGCAGGAAAGGGTTGTGGTTACAGATCTACACTGAAGAGGAAATCAAGTATGTTTCAAAAACAAGTAAGTAAAATAAACCTAACTATAACCCTAAAACTAGGCCAGACTTAGTGTTCTGTGCTTACCCAACTGTGCTGGACATATACAGATGTGTAAACAAATGCAGGGATGGTACC
>NW_006408594.1:13251313-13285990 GCF_000296735.1 Chrysochloris asiatica
TCTCTTTCACAGTGTGTTCACATATTCTTTTCCTGCCTGAATTACATCCAGGGTCCTCTTCTTTTGCTCCTGATCCAGTAGCAACTTGTAAGCTTTGTCCACAGCTTCAAAAGCTTTTTGTGCTCTATCAGCATCATCTTGATTTTTGTCAGGATGCACCAAGATAGATAACTGCCGAAATCTCTTTTTTTATTTCCTCATCTGTCACTTCAGGATCTATCTGAAGAATCTCAAATGGGTTCAAATTGAAGTAAGAGGAACCAGGACGGGTCAATCTTTCAATCTGATTTTTGGATGTTAGAACCAATCTCTCTTCTCTATTTGTTTCACCTCACTATAGAAGGTCATAAACACATCCTCTGTGCTGCCTCCACTGCCCAAAGCCCCGCTCTATCCAGAAGCCGCCATTTCCCTAGCCCAGCTGCTGCCTCCAAGTCAGTGATATTTTAAGGGTTTCTTTAAAAGAATAAATTGCCATGCACATTTAGAATCCTCCTCGGTGCCCTAGACATAAGAGGAGTCTGCACTTGTTCCTCACAGGGAACAAAATTCTTTATATTTCCCTGGATTTTCTCTCTTATGCAACCATACCTTTAAGTTGCTGAGAAGAGTCACAAAACCCTCCTGCCTAGGGGGCTAGACAAAGGTAACCTGCATGGAGAGAGAGGCAGAAGCAAAACGGTCTGTTCCTAATGCAGAAGAGGAAATCCCCTCAATCATCACCATTAGCTTGTAGCCAGTGACAGGCAACAGCAGTCTGTTGCTGGAGGAGGGTCAACGAATCCTTGGGCCACTAGTGATTCCAATGCCAGAGGAAAGAGAAACAGAAGCAGAGCCAGCTGTCCCTGGTGGAGGAGCAGGAAATCTGCTTGGGCCAAGGACACTGATGCTGGCTAGGGTGGGGGGAGCAGAAAACTGGAAGTTTCCCATTATACAACTGGTTATAAGGAGAGAATGCCCATGCTCACTAGTTCTATTCAACACTGTACTGGTGGTCCCACTCAGAGAAGACAGGCAACGGGTAGGGAGGAAGTCATTGGATAGGAGAAATAAACAGTCCTTATACTGCTCCTTAGAAACCCTATATAGGGTTGCTATGGGTCAGAATCGACTCCACAGCACTTCACAACAACAACTTGCAGATAACATGTGTCTCTACATAGAAAATACCTAAGAATCTTAAAACAAAAACAAAAAAAAACCTTGAGTAATAAAAAATGAGTTTAGCAAACCACAAGATACATGACAATTTAAAAAAATGTATTTCTACAATGGTAATAAAAAACTGGAAATTGGAAAATGCCCTTTACTATAGGACCTCTGGTAGCGTAGTGGTTACAAATCGGGCTGCAAACCTTAAGGTCAGCAGTTCAAAACTACCAGCTGTCCCACGAGAGAAAGATGCTCCCATAAAGATTTACAGCCTCAGAAACCCTGTACAGGGTCACTATGAGTCAGAACTGACTCCATGGCACATAACAACAACAACAAATAGTATCAAATATGCAACAATACTTAGGGCTAAATTAACAAAAATTTGCACAATTTATACTCTACATATATAGAGGAAAAAATTTAGGGGAGGTATACCATATTCATGGATTGGGAACTCAGTATTATTTAGATGTCATTTCTCACTAAATTGGGCTGCAGATTCAAGTACAATGACAATAAAATAACTAGATATTTCTAGAAATGGAAATTCCAACTCTAAAATTTAAATGAAAATGTCAAAATTTGTAAGTTTAATACAGATTCTCAGAAAGAAGAAAAAAATCCTTAGTATAGGAAACTAGAGAATACAATTTTTATTCTCAAACTCCTCAGAAAAACCAAAAACAAAGCATCTAACAATCATGTGAGAGCAGGGAGGCTTGAGCTCACTGGGCACTTCATGGGAGAAAGATGAGTCTTTGTGATCCTCAAAGAGACACAGCCTCAGAAATTCAATATCAGCTTGCTATGAATCAGAACTGACTTGATGGCACTGAACAAAAAAACCCAAACATTTATCCTGAGTGTCACATAAATTACATAAAGGGGGATTGAAAAAGTTTGTGGAAAAAGTCCATTTCATTATTTAATTTTTCCATGAAGTTTTTTAAAGTTTCCTTGTAAATTATGTCTAAGCGTAACCAAAGAGATGACAATAAAAAATTATTTCTTACTGAAAACTTCCAGGGTATGAATGCAGAAAGAATGAAAATATTAGAATGGAGATTATGTGCTGTGGAGTTAGTTCCAACTCATAGTTACCCTGTATAGGGTTTCCAGTCACTGTAGAACCATATCATGTTTGGTAAGGTGGAGGGTCAGAGAAAAAGAGGAAGACCCCCAACAAGATGGATTGGCCAAGTGGCAGCATCAATGTACTCAAGTGTGGCAGCAGCAGTGAGGTTGGTCCAGGATTGGGCAGTATTTCATTCTGCTGTGCATAGCATCGCTATGAGTCGGTATCAACTCGATGGCACCTAACAACAACAACAAATAGGGTTTCCAAGGCTGCAAAGCTTTATGGGAGCAGAAAGACTCATCTTTCTCCTGCAGAACAGCCTATAATTTTGAACTGCTAACCATGAGATTAGCAGCACAACGCATAACCACTACGTTCTAGAGGTCCTTAAATATTAGAATAGTACTATGTATTTTGCAAGGTGTGGCTCCATAGGATAAGCGCTGGACTGCAAATTACAAGGTCCGTGGTTCAAGCACACCAGCTGCTCTGTGGAAGAAAGATGAGGCTTTCTGCTCTTGTAAAGATTTATAGCCTCAGAAATCCAGTAGAGACTTTATTATGGGTCAGAACCAGCTCTAACAACACAGGCACTTAACAACACAGGACTGCTAATCAAAAGGTTGGCAGTTCAAACACAGCAGCTGCTTCTTGGAAACTCTATACAGGGGAGTTATGAGTCCGAGCTAACTACTGAGTATTAACAACAACAGCTCTTAACAACAACAGTGAAATAACGGAGAAAGCATATGATCATATTCAGCTGCTAAATAAAACATTAGGAGGAAAACTGATGAGGAACTTTACAATGGATGAATCAGGACTGAGAACACCTAAATCAATTCAATGACACAAATAATATATACAAAACCAGACACACTCTTCCTGATGGAGTCATTCCTGGTGTGACACTGTGGGATAATGCACTGGACTGCAAGGTCAGTTTGAACCACAAGGTTGACAATTCAAATTCACTAGCCACTTCTCATAAACACTATACAGGATCCCTATGAGTTGGAATAGACTTGACAGCACTTAACAACAACATTCTTCCTGATAGGATACAACAGGAACTATAAACCACCACCACAAAGAATTCCAACAGTAACAGAAGGGACCCTAGATTTAACTCCTGTAGCAAAGAGGGGAATAAATACATTAAAAGACACCATGGCACAACATCAGCAAAATGCCAAATTTAAATCTGGGAAATTTGAGATTTAAAAATACACACACAGAGCGAGAACTTATAGATTAAAAGGAATTTAATAAATTTAGCACTAAATGCAACGTGTAAGACATTTTTGCATCCTATTTGAATAAGCCAGCCAAAAACAGTATTTTTAAGAAAATCAGGGAAATTTGAATATAAAATGGATAAATATCCTACTTGATGAATGATACTAAGTGATTATTCTTAAGACAATGTTATGTATAAAGGCAGTATTTTTTAAAATATTTCTTATGATTTAGCTACATCTTTTAAAGGATGACAACATTAAGAATTGGTATCTGAGATACAGAAATGATTAAGAATCTAGGATCTATTTAAAAACTTCAACTGGGAGGAATGCAGTAGAGGGAGCTGAGGAGGGGACAGATGAACAGGATAACTTCTACAAGCATGGCCCAGGTACTTTATATATAACCCCCTCCCCTCATAAAGTCCATCATATTAAAAATATGAGGTACATACAATGATTCATCTGCCACTCATCTGTCAGTTTGTCATACTGTGGTGGCTTGCATGTTATTGTGATTCTGGAAGTTATGCCACCGGTATTTTAAATACCAAGAGGGTCACCCATAGGTTTCAGCTGAGCTTTCAGACTAAGACAGGCTAGAAAGGAGGAGAGACAGACTACTTCTGAATAGCGAGTCACTGAAAATCTTAAGAATAGCAGTGAAACACTGTCAGTATCAGAATACTGAAACATGATGAAGAGCACCAGAATATTGATAGATACAGTGTTGGAAGATGATCCCTCAGATTGGAAGGCACTCAAAATATGACTGGGGAAGAGCTGCCTCCTCAAAGTAGAGTTGACTGTGAGCAGATGGAGTAGTTTTTAGACCTTCATTTGCTCATAGGGCACAACTCAAAATGAGGACAAACAGCTGCAAAACATCCATTAATAATCAAAACATGGAACATACAAAGTCTGAATCAATTGCTCATATGCAAGTTCAGACCGAAGCTAAAGAAAATTAAAATGCTATTAGAGCCAAAATATGACCTTGAACATATCCCACCTAAATTTAGAGATCTCAAGAACAGATTTGATGAACTGATACTAATGACCAAAGGCCAGAATAGTTGTGGGATGACATCAAGAATATCATTACATTAAGAAGAAAAGAAAGAAAATAAGGTGAAGAAAATGGATATCAGAAGAGACCCTGTATTTTGCTCTCCAGCAGAGAGATGCTAAAGCAAGTGAAAGAAATTGAGGAGGTGCAAGAGCTGAACAGAAATTTTCAAAGGCCAGCTCAAGATGACAAAGTCCAATATTATAATGAAACGTGTAAAGACCTGGAGTTAGAAAACCAAAAGGGAAGTCAGTTCCAATTCAGAGTGACCTTAAGCACAACAGAATGAAACACTGTATGGTCTGCACCATCCTCACAATTACTATTATTTTTGGGCCCATCTTCGGTGCCATTGTGTCATTCCATATCCTTGGGGGGGTCTTCTTTTTTGATGACCCTCCACTTTACCAAGCATGTCCTCCTCCAGAGAGACAAGAGACTAAGTCTCAACATTCTCACTTCTAAGGAACATTCTGGCTGTACTCCTTACAAAATGGATTTGTTTGTTCTAAAAGTCCATGGTAATTTCAATATTCTTCCCCATCCTCTTAATTCAAATCCATCAACTCTTCATTAAGTCTTCCTTATTAACTGTCCAACTTTACATGCATATGAGGTGATTGAAAATACGATGGCTTGGATCAGGTGCACCTTAGTCTTCAGAGGCGTCCTTTCTCTTTAATACTTTAATCTGCTGCAAAAGACCTTTAAAAACATTTAAAAACATTTAAAGGTCTTTTGCATCAGATTTGTCTAATGCATTATTTCATTTGATCTCTTGACTACTGTTTCACATGTGTTGATTAAGAATCCAAGCAAAATGAAGTCTTTAACAATTTCACTTCTTTTCTCCATTTATCATGATGTTATTTATTGGTACAGTTGTGAGGATTTTTGTTTTCTTTACACTGAGGTGCAATCAGTAAGTATTTTAAATCCTCTTTGCTTACAGCAACCAAGATTGTGTTATCTGCATATCACAGGTTGTTAATGAGTCTCCTTACACATTCTTTTTCATACAATCCAGGTTCTCAGATTATTTGCTCAACATACAAGTTAAATAAGTATGGTGAAAGGATACAACCCAGGTGCACACTTACCCTCATTTTAAAGCATTCGGCATTCCTCATTCTATTCGAATGACTGCCTCTTGGTCTATGTACAGTTTCCTCATGAACATGAAGTGTTCTGGAATACCCATTCTTCACAACGCTATCCATAGTTTGTTAAGATCCACAAAGTCAAACCACTTTGCATAGTCAGTAAAGCAGAATAAACTTCTTTTTGGTATTCTCTGCTTTCAGTCAAGATCTATCTGACATCAGCAATGATATGCCTCATTTTACATCCTCCTCTGAATCCATGAATTTCTATCAGTTTCCTGTTGATGCTCTGCTGCCATCGTTTTAAAATTATTTTCAATAAAAATTTACTAGCATATGATATTTATGATAGTTTGATCATATCTGTATCCCATTGGTCACCTTTCTTTTGAATGGGCACCAGTATGGTTATATTCCCATCAGTTGGCCAGGTAGCTGCCTTCCATATTTCATGACATTGATGAGAGAGTGACACATCAGTTCGATGAAACCTTTCAGTATGTATTCCTTCAATTCTGGGAGTCTTCTTTTTCACCAATGCCTTCAGTGTTGTTTGTATTTCTTCCTTCAATACCTCTTGAAATGGTTGATCATCAACCAATTCTTTTTGGTACAATGAGTCTGCATATTCCTTGTCTCTCTTTTTTTTTTTTTTTTTAAATGCTTCCTGCACCATTCAATACTAAGTACCATCAAGCCAGTTCTCATTCATAGCAACTCTGTATAGGGTTTCCAAGTAGTGGCTGGTGAGTTCGAACTGCCAACTTTATGGTTAACATTCTAATTCTTATCCTACACCACAACAGCAGCTCTGAGTCACCCTGATGCCACCATGCTGAGGTGCCACACATGGCTTAAGTGAGTCAGCTTTTCAGCACTACCCCCTACCTTCTGGCAGAATAACCCCAATTGACCTCAATCAACATTTTGTCCATAGAATTCTTCAATATTGTAAGTCAAGGATTGAATTTTTTCTTCATTTCTTTCAACTTGAGAAATGCTGAGCGTGTTCTTCCCTTTTGGTTTTCTAACTCCAGATATTTGTATATTTCATAATACTTTATTTTGTCTTCCTGAGCTGCCCTTTGATATTTTCTGTTCAGCTCTTTCACTTCATTTCTTCTAGTCACTTGAGTTTCTCTGCTCAAGAGCAAGTTCCAGGGTTTTCTCTGACATCCATTTTGCTCTTTTGTTTCCTGCTTTTTTATGACCTTTTTTCCTTTCTTCACATATGTGATCTATGATGCCTTTTACATTGTTGGAAAAAGTATTGTTAATCTTGCAAAATTCTATCATGAGATCTCTAGTGTTATTTCTATTACCAAGGACATAATTTTCAACTGTGGATCTTTCTGCTATTTTTAACATTTGCTTTCCAATCACCAGTAACTAAAAATGCATTGTGGTTGCTAATTTGATCAATTTCAACTGAAGAAGTTGACAGAATTCTTAAATTTCATCATCACTGGGTTTAATGGTTGGTGCATAGGATTGAATAGTCCTATTAACTAGTCAACCTTGCAGATATATGGATATTACCATATCATAAACAGCTATAAAGATCTCGAAATGCTGTTTTTGATGATTTGTGGTATTATTCCTCTTCAATTTTGATGTTCCCAGCATAGTAAACTATGACTGCATAATTCGAAATGGTTAATACCAATCCATTTCTGCTCACCAATAACTAGAATATTGATGCTCATTTAATTTTTGACAACTTCCAATTTTCCTCGATTCATACTTCGTACAGTCCATGTTCTAATTATTAATGGATGCTTGCAGCTATTTCTTCTCATTTGGAGTTGTTCTGCATCAGCAGCAAATGAAGGTCCAGGAAGTGTTGCTCTATTCATATCATTAAGGTCAACTCTACTTTGAGGAGGCAGCTTTTTGAATGCCTGCCAACCTGATGCGCTCATCTTCCAGTGCAATTCACACAATGGTCTGCTGCTATTCATAAGAGTATCAGTAGCTGACCATTCAGTACTGGTTCGCTTCTCCTTCTTCCTAGTCAGTCTCAGTCTGATTGAAACCTTCCCACCATGGATGATCCTGCTGGTATTTAAAGCATTGGTGGTATAGCTTCCAGCATCACTGCAACACACAGTTTACACAGTATGGCAAACTGACAGACAAGTGGGGGACTAAGAAGGTTAATACAATATAGCTGGCGAACCATACGAAGGAGAGGATCAGCAAAATGAATGAAGTATTACTTAACATATTTATTATATATTCACACAATATAATCTAATACAGAAGTGAAAATAAATGTGTTAAAGCAACATGCAACAATATAAACGATTCTGGAAAACCCTGTGAAGAAAAGAAAATGTGCAGAAGAATATATATGGTACAAATCTAGTTTTATAAACATTCAAAAATAGTAAACTACATTATTTACAAAATATTTTAAAACTTTCAAAAAAAACCTCAAATGTAATAAAAATAAAATAATAAACACAAAAATTAGGATAGTGGGGAAAGGGAAGTAGAATGGAGTCAGGACAATGATATAGTATTGATAATGGTCTAATTCTTACAATTGGATAGTAGCTTTGACTTGTTAAATCTCTTTCATTCATAACTTACACACATCATATTTTCATTTTATGATAAAAATTACACATAAAACTGAACTCCTATTTAACCATGGTGACATATTCATGGGAGTGTGATCATGGGAGGCAGAGTCACAGAATGGAATAGAAGTCAACAGAAAGTTGGTTCTGTCTCCAGAATTGGCAGTGTACTTTCTGTCTGAAGGGACTCGCCTACAGGTAACAATTAGAAACTCGAAACAGATTATTATAAAACTGTTTGAAGAAACTTGTTGTTGTTAAGTGCCTTCGAGGCAGTTCCAACCCATAGCGACTCTGTACAGGGTTTCCGTGGCTGTATATCTTTACGGGAGCAGAAAGCCTCATCTCTCTCCTGCGGAATGGCTGGTAGTTTCGAACTGCTGGCCTTAAAGTTCACAGCCCGATTCGTAACCACTACGCTACCAGAGCTCCTTTTGAAGACACTAGAGAGTATCTAGAAGCAGACGGGAACTTGAGGGATGTCAACACTTACCAGAGATAATGGCACTGCAGTCATTTCACGTTTTTAAGGCTTCATACCTACTAAGGCAGCTGATGGTCCAAGTCACACTGGGGAACAAAACTTAGATACTGAGACCCACAGTCTTACTGGATGAAGAATGAGTGTCAGGGTACGTAGAAATATCTGAACTACCACAGTAGCTAGAAAGTGAATGGGAATTCCTAGAAAGGAGAGGACCACAAAGAGGAAATCCCACATCCTGTGTATAAACTTTCCCTAAACATCTGGCCAATCCTAAACTACACAGTGAGAGCTGTGGCCCATGCCCTGTGACTCTTATGTCTGGACAGGTGATATGACTACTTTGACTAATAGAGTTGGACTAGTAAGTAAACTGTGACTTTCAAGGCTCTGTCATTAAGCTTCTTCTTGTTTTCTTCAAAGGGACATTTGGGCAGTTCTGAGTCATTCCGCTGCCGCCATGTTGAGATGTCACACGTCTCTCAGCTGAGCAAGTTTTCCAGCCTTCCCCCATCTTCTGGCAGAATAGCACCAGATGCCCTCATCAACATCACACGAAACAAGCACCGATTAGTCGAAGTCCTGCCAGGTTTCCTGACCCACAAAACTGTGAGGGATGATGCAACAGTTGTTGTTTCAAGCCACTGTTTTGAGGTAGCATGTAATGCTACAACAGACATCCAGAACAATATTTTTATAAAGTTCACAAAAAGGCAAAAGTAAATAGGCAGCTTATTGCAATGCAAGTAAATGGCAGGCATGCTTTTAAAATGTCAAATATATATATATATTGTTCTTAGGTGTCACTGAGGTGATTCTGACTCTACTGGCCCCATGTGATGGAGTAGAACTGCCTCCATACAGTTTTCTAGATTGTAATATTTACAGATGTCCCTTAAGAAGGACATCATGCTTGGTAAAGTATAGAGAGCCAGCAAATCAAAAGGGCAGTCTTCAATGAGATGGACTGGCATACTGGCTACAAGAATGGATTTAAACATGGCAATGACTAAGGAAGGCAAAGGACCTGATAGTGTTTCGTTCTGGTGTATGTAGAGATGCTATGACTCAATAGCACCTAACAACAATAATGTTTTTGATTTTTTTAATGATGGAAAGGACAAAAGGCATTTTTCCCTCTATTCACAGGATGTATTTATAAGGAACAATTTTTATTTGTAGTTTACAGTGTGATTTTTTTTTTTTTTAAGCTTAAAACTCCTTAAAGTTCTTGTTGATGAGTGGAACAAACTACATATACTTTTCTCCTCACAATACTTTGGGAAATTATTCTTTTAACAAGCAATACTTCAAAAACATGTCAAAATTTTAGAGTTTCTGTAGATAAAATCAGGAAAACAGAATATATATTTTTTTTTTCATTCCCATATGTACTGGAACCTTTCCAGTCTTTCTAAAATAGTGGACTACTGGAAGTATACAAAACTCTGTAGAATTATTGTGACAGATTTTTTTTAAGTCTATATTTTTACCCAATTACACAATTTATAAAATAGATTAAAAATCTTTTTAGAATTCTACTTCATGAAAGGGAATCTGTATACATTTTTTTTTATTATTATTATTCTCATATGGTCTTAGAAACTCACCATACATTGAAAATCTGTAAAAGACTTTATATTTTATGTTGAAGAATTGGAGAAACGGAGTTTTTTTTTTTTTTTAATTCACACAAGTATGTGGAGCTTTTCTGTCCTCTACAACAGAATACACGGAGCTCTGGTAGCGTAGTGGTTATGCATTGGGCTGCGAACCGCAAGGTCAGCAGTTTGAAACTACCAGCTGTTCCGTGGGAGAAAGATGAGGCTTTCTGCTCCCATAAAGATTTACAGCCTCAGATACCCTGTACAGGGTCGCTATGGGTCGGAATCTACTCAATGGCATTTAACAACAACAACGGAATACATTGAAATATGTAAAATCTTTATAGAGTACTCGTGAATGGATGGAAAAAAACATATACATCACTGGGCAATGTACAATTTTTTAAATGTATGAAAATGTTTAGAATTCTACTTCTGATAATGTTGTGGTTAAGTGTTGGTCTGTTAACAAAAAGGTCAGCAGTTCAAATCTGCCAGCTGCTCTGTGCGAGAAAGATAAGGCCTTCCCCCGTAAAGAGTTATAGCCTTGAAAATGCTATACTGGGCCGCAATGAGTCAGGATCGACCCAATGGCACATCACCACCACCACTTGGAGAAAAAGGAAACTGTGCATGTGTATTTTCTTATTCTCACATTGTTGTGGAAATTTCTAAGACCTAACAACAACCATCTTTACAAGAGCAGACTGCAAGGTAGGTTTAAACCACCCACCTTTCGATCACCAGCTGACTGCAACATATACTACCAACACCCTGCAAAATGAATTCCATTTTTTTCTTTCCTTTGTAAGCATTATTTTTTTCTTCTACGGATGACAATAGAAATCAAAAGCTTATTGATTACACTCTAAGTTACCTAACAAAACAATTCAGTATGGTTGAGGGGGAGAAAAATTCCATTATCTTTTCATTCCGTTTGTTCACAAACTTTTTAAAGCCCTCTCCTCTACACCGATTATTTACTTAAAGAGAAATCCTCACTGAGATCCAGTAACAACTTTCTAAATTAAAGATTCTCCACATTCTACTCGCCTTTTAACTAAAAAACAGGTTAGCTCAAACGTAAAGAATTTCACCCCTGAGGACTGTGCTCTTTTAAAAAAGTATCCACATGGGACCAAATGGACAACAGTTACACTGAAGCACAACTGAGACACTGGGGCATGGGGGGGAAGTGAGACATATGGAAGGAAGGGAGGAAGGTGGTGGTGGTGGACCGTGGAGTCGCTTCCTCACAGCGACCATTTATAGTTTCTGAGGCTGTAAATCTTTATGAGAGCAGAAAGCCTCACCTTTCTCCCTTGGAGTGACTGGTGGATACGAACTGCCAATTGTGTGGTTAGCAGTCCAACTCCAAACCCACTACGCTTCCAAGGCTCCTTGAAGAAGACAAGTAGAAGGGAAGTAACGACAATGCTGCAATAACAAGGATGCACTCAGTGTCACTGAACTCGGGTGAGTGTAGAAACTGAACAGAAATTTGTTTTGCTGTGTATACTTTAGCTAAAAATATAAGAAGAAGTATATCTATCCATATACACAGTGAACTGATCTCTGGCAAAGGGCCAAACACATCAAATGAGAAAGAGGAAGTCTCTTCAACAATTGGTGCTGGCAAAACTGGAATTCCATTTGCAAAGAATGAACCAAAACCCATATCTCACACCATATACAAAAACAAACTCAATATGGATTAAAAACCTAAATGGAAAACCTAGAACTATAAAGATCACCAAGGAAATAAATAGGAACAAACTAAGGGCCTCTAACAATATAGTGTATCTAATACATAATCCACTATCAAATATCACAAAAAACACACAAACAGTACAAGACAAAATAGATGACTGGGACCTCCTAAAGATTAGACGCTTATGTGCATCAAAAGATACAGCCAAAAGAGTAAAAAGGGAGTTCACAGTCTGGGAAAATATTTTTTGCAAAGATATATCAGACAAGGGATTAATACCTAAAATTTCTAGACCACACCACCTCTACAAGAAAAAGACAAACAACCCATTTCAAAAATGGGGAAAGGTCATCAACAGATACTTCACCAAAGAAGACATTCATGTGGCCAACAAACATATGAAGAAATGTTTGTGATCATTAGCCATTGCTGTTTGTTAAGTGCTGTCAAGTTGATTCCAACCCATAACAATCCTGTATAGGGTTTCCAAGGAGCAGCTGGTGAGCTTGAACCACCAAACTTGCAGTTAAAACAACTGACTTTGTGGTCTCACACATTAACCCACAGCGTCACACCAGGACTCCACTAGAGAGATGCAAATCAAAACATAATGATCACATCTCACATCAGCCTTAATAGCAAAGTTAAAGAAAGCTGAAAACAACAAAGACTGGTGAGGGTGCGGAGAGACTAGGACCCTCCCACATTGTTGCTGGGACTGTAAAATGGTTCAACCACTCTGGAAAACAGTATGGCACTTCCTCAAAAAGTCGGAAATAAGGTGTTTATTTACCTTATGACCCAGCAATTACTCTACTTGGTATATATCCACAACAAATACAAGTCAGGATACGAGTAGATTATTTGCACACCAATGTTCAACACAGACTCCTGGTGTGGCGCTGTAGATCAGCACTGGACTGTGAACCACAAGGTCAGCAGTTCACACCCACCAGATGCTCCTCGGAATCCCTACTATACAGGGTTGCTATGAGTTGGAAGCGAGTTGACGGCACTTACCAACAACAACAGCAATGTTCATCGCAGCACTATTCACAATGGAATAGTGGAGACAGACTAAGTGCCTATCAACAGAAGAGTGGACAAACAAACTTTGGTACATCCACAATGGAACACTATGCAACAGTGAATAATGATGAATCTGTGAAACACCTCACAACATGGCTGAAGTTGTAGGACATTTTGCTGAGTGAAATCAGTCAATCGCAGAAGGATAAATAATGAATGAGACAATTACTGTAAAAGCTTAAGAAAAAGTTTCTATACGAAAATAAATATGCTTTAATGGTTACCAGGGGTGGGAAGAGCAATTCACTGGCTAGAAGGTAGACACATTACCTCGGGTGACAGGGAAGGCAATATACAAGAAGGGGGAGAGCAATATACAAGAAGAGGGAGGTTAGCAGAAAAATGGTGAAGATAGGTGAAGACATGGTAAGGTATGCATGGGACACAGAGGATAGAGGTAAGCATGATATATATACAACCTTGGACCAACAGTGTTCTGTATGTAGATACATGGATTAAGACATAGGCTGAATGGGTAAGGGAGGAAGAGGATAAGAGTTTGAAAAAGGATTATTTATAAATGAGTGTTTACCTTTCCTGCACACACAACTATGAATGCAGTGGAGCACACAACAGGCAAAAAAATGAAAACTTCGTAGATATTATCAAACATCTTAAGGCAATGAGTAGCTGAACCTGGAGGTTCAGGACCCCAGTCTCAGGGGACACCATGGTCACTTGGCATAACATAGTCCACAAAGACAATGCTCTACATCCTACTTTGGTGAGTAGCATCTGGGATCTTGAAAGCTCATGAGCAGCTGTCTAAGGTGCAACTAACTATTGGTCTTTCTGTGTGTATGGAAACAAGTAAAAATCAAAGAGGTTTGGAATCAGCTAGTTCAATGAACTAACGGAACATGTGAACATCAGTCTCACAACTCTGAGACCAGAAGAACTCGACAGTACCTGGCTCCCACTACCAACTGCTCTGAAGTGGATCACATTAGAGGGAACTGGGATAGAGTGGGAGAAAATGTGGCACAAAATTATTTAATTAAAACTTTAAAAAAGACCAGGTTTCCTGGTCAGAAGGAGACTAGAGGAGCCAAGCGCCCTTTAGGCCCAATTTTCAGTCAAACACTAGATGGGTTTTAGAGGGGATAACAACACTAGTAAGGTATGTACCCCCATGGGATGGTCAATAAATTAATCAAAACAGCACCATATGCCTAAGGACAAAGTTGAGAAGGGATAGGAAAGTGGGTAGAATGCAAATAGGAACCACAGGGAGGAATGGGGGTAATTATTGTTGCAGGAAGGGGAATGCAATAATTGAGATTAACAAAAAGTGTATGATTTTTAAAATGTAAAGCTGATGATCTTGTCTGTAAACCTTCACTCAATTCACAATAAAAAGTTCAAAATTTTTTTACACATTCAAAAAAGTGACTACATTCCTAAATTTTTATAACCCACTAGTAAGTTTTATAACTCATATTGAAGATTTTCAGAGTGAATTTTAGAGCCTTTCCCTTAAGCCACAAGTAAAAAGCATTCCCTGAATGGAATCAGATTTTGTGTTTATCCACTGTATGCTAGATATGGCCTTCCACGTTTCTCCTAAAACCAACAGACTGCAGATAGAAAAGTTGGGACCTTGGACTTGAATGGACCATGTCAAAAGTATTCTAAAAAACACAAAACAAAAACAAAAACAAAAACAAAAAAACAACCAAACTTCCTCCTCTCATGCTTAATCCTTTCTCACACTCAGACCCAGCAGTGTTACTCATGGAAAAAAGACTGTGCAGGGGAGCAGGTGCAGAGGGCTAGAGGGGATGAAGAAGTCCGTTCCAGCAACTTCCTGTGGAAACTGGCAAAAGGAACTTGAATGAGCATCCTGAACAGAAGCAAATGCCCTTCGCCTAAACCACAAAGGCTCAGCCCTTGTTTAATGAGCCCCTTATACTTAGACACTTTTGTGTCTCGAGTTATGACAAAGTTTTTTTTTTTCAGATCCCAGCTGAATTTATTGTTGCCTCCTGTCCCTGGCACCGCACAAGCAAAAAGTAAGAGTGTGCCCATAGAAAGACTGCCTCATGAATACGTTTCGCCACCCACTGACTTTGCTTCTTTTCGATTTCAGAGAAATCATGTTCTCCAGTTTCCGAAGCAGTGAGAAAAGGCAAGGCCAAGTCACACAATAAGCACACTATTTAGGTCAAGAGTAAAATGACTGAAAGGGATGGAATGCGGGTGATACTATTCAGCACCTTCCATTGCTAGCAGGCAGCCCTTCAGCCTGCTGAAGACAGGAGTACGAAAGAGCAAATTTTATTTAAGGCAAAAATGCTGACAGCTCATCAATTGATTTTCAATGAAAACGCTAAAAAAAAAAATTAATAAAGAAGTTAAGCTGCTGAAATACAGTTTCACCAATTAGCTTAATGTCAGAGAATTCTAATTAGGTGTCTTGAGATTGCTATTTAGTGTTTAAGCCTTCAGAGTGCCAAATTCTCCTTTTCACACAAACTGGTTGCAAAATTAAAGACATGAGGCAGCCTTCATTACATTATCAGAACAGCTGGGATTAGGCAATCTCTGAAGTCAAGACGGCATTCTTTTGTCCCAGGGTAGAAATCCCTGGCTTTCCAGGGGGCCGGAGTCTGGTGCTGTTCCATATCTCACCCATACAAAGCAAGCTGCATTAGAAACAAAAAAAATGTGCAGACAAAGAATAGAGTAATGCTCAGCAAATAATGAACACATTACCGAAAAAGAAAAGGTAGGTGAAAAGATTAAGCCTGAAATCGGTAGGTTTTGCTAACACCTCTATTGGCGGATGGCCTGCCAAGCCCCTGGTGGCAACAAGACTGAGGGACAGCTCTGTCAACTCGCTTGGCCAGTGGCTGCACCTCTGTTATCTGGAGCGAACGCACATTTATACTCCCGCATCCCATGGGGTGTGAAATTAGCAGCTATTGTTTTTACACATTTTTGCCAACATAATGCCTTTTATGTCCTTACATTGTTTATAAAGCTATGTTTTTCTGCACATGGGAACACTCTTTTTCATTCAAATATTTTAAGCAACAAGATAGTTTTTCCTCTCGCCCCTCCCTACCTGATCCCTTATTCCTCCAAATAATTAATTTAACAACATGATTTTTCCCAAAATGTAAAATTAGGGTGGATGGCAGTAGGGGTAGTATCCATAATCACTTGAGCAATGGTCAGCCTGAAGGTGGTCTTATCACCCCTCACAGTATTGTTATTAAGTGCCATCGAGTTGGTTTTCATTCACAGACACCCTGCATAGGGTATCCAAGAAGCAACTTGTGGGTTTGAACCACTGACCTTGCAGTTAGCAGTGCAGTGCTTATCTTACAGCACCTCACTAGGACGCTCCTCACAGTATTAATCATCAGTTTATTCACTGTGGGCTAATGCGTCAGACTACAAAGTCATTTGAACTGCAAGGTTGGTGGTTCAAGCTCACAAGCTGCTCCTTGGAAACCTTACACAGGGTCGCTATGGGTTGGAATCGACTCAATGGCACTTAACAACAACAACATTCTAACTTAGGTGTGGCGCTGTGGGCTAATGTGTCAGACTGCAAAGTCAGTTTGAACCACAAGGTTGGTAGTTCAAGCTCACCAGCCATTCCTGGGAAACATTCCAACTTAGGAGTCCTGGTATGGGCGCTGTGGGTTAATGCACTGGACTTACTTCTAATGGAGACAATACTCAGTATGAAAGAAATTAAGTCTTCCACACAGCATCCTAGAAGATAAGAGTTCTAGAAAAAAGACACAGCTGAGCAGACTAGAGAGTTCTGACTATAAAGATGTTCATGTTAAGACATACAAGCAAGCAGGACACTGCCAGACTTTCTGTTATGTGAGGTGATTTCCTCATCATTTAAGGCAGTGTGAATTGGAATTTCTCTTCCTTGACGTTGAAAACACCCTAACTAAACAGAGTGGCATTCCTGCCCCCAAAAGCAATGGGTTAATGTGCCGAACTGCAAAGTCCGTTTGAACTGCACAGTTGATGGGTCAAGCTCACCAGCCGCTCCTTGGAATCCTATACAGGGTCGCTATGGGGCGGGACTGACTCAGCAGCACTTTAACAACAACTGAAGAGTCTAAAGCTCTTCCTGTGTTTAGGAATTCCACAGAGGAGGTTCAAGGGAAACAAAAGTTTGTGCCTCCCCAACCTGTCATCTGTTTTAATACTGGAATCCAAATCAGATTTCCTACTTTCTAAAATCTTCTTGAAAGCCACCTCTAAAGCTCAGGTCTGCCGAGAAATGCTCCTGGGAAACTGACCTGTGCCTCTTCACCCAAGTCCACAGTAAATACTCAGGGACGTGTTGGGAAAGCGGGAATGTGGTCAGAGGCTCCAGGGTAAACAGGTAGGGAGTGCAGCCAAGAATCAGGGACAGTGCAGAGGGGCTTCAAATGTGAAAATACTGTGCCCATTCACAGCTTGATGGGAAGCGTGAATACGGGCTATATGGTTCTCAATACATACAGACTTTTAAGGATGAAATTTTTCATAACTAAAAAGCACAGACACAAGGCCTAGTTTATTTCCCAAATATGCCATGTTCTTTCAGCCTCTGTGTCTTTGAGTTAGTTGTTGTTATTTGGTGCCATCAAGTCAGTTCCAACTCAAAGCGACCTCAGGAATAAGAGAACAAAACACTGCCTGGTTCTGTACCATCCTCACATTCTTTGTTAAACTTGAGCCCACTGCTGCTGCCACTGTGACAATCCACTTCTGCTTACATTATATAGAGCTCTCCTCTTGGTCCCTGCACTGAGGACCTCTCGCTCATTCTCCTTCCTACTCATTCTCCATTCTTTCAGTCATCGTTTTTGAAGATACCTGTGAACTCCTGGCATTGTGAGTTGTTCTGCCTTCTACATACCAGTATGTCAACTTTTGCAAATATTGTTGATGTTGTTGTCAAGTGCCATTGAGTCAATTCCGACCCATAGAGACCGTGTATAGGGCTTCCAAGGAGCAGCTGGTGATCTTGAATGGCCGACCTTGCAGTTTAAATGGTTTTGCAATCTGACGCATTAACCCACAGTGCCACACCAGGGCTCCCTTTCCCACTATGTTGTTGTCAGGTGCCATCAAGACGGAACCGACTCATAGTGACCCCATGCACAGCAGAACGAAACAATGTCCGATCCTGGGCCAACCTCACTACCGCTGCCATACTTGAGTCCATCAATGATGTCACCTAGACAATCCATCTTGTTAGGGGTCTTCCCCTTTTTCTCTGACCCTCCACCTTACCCAGCATGACATCCTTCTCCAGCGACTGTTCCCTCCGGACAATATGTCCAAAGTATGAGAGACAAAGCTTAGCCATCTTGGCCTCCAAGGATCACTTTGGCTGCACTTCTTCCAAAACAGATCTATTGGTTCTTTTGGCAGTCCATGGCACTTCCAGTACTCTCCTCCAACACCACAACTCAAAGGCATCAATTCTTCTACGATCTTCCTTATTCACTGTCCAGCTTTCGCATCCATATGAGGCTAATGAAAACACCACGTCTTGGGTCAGGCGCACCTTAGTCCTCAAACTGACATCTCTGCTCTTCAATACTTTAAAAAGTTCCTGTGCACCAGATTTGCCCAATGCAATACGTCGTCTGATCTCTTGACTGCTGCTTCCGCGAGTGTTGATAGTTGATCCAAGAAGAATGAAGTCCTTGACAACTTCAATCTTTACTCCATTGATAAGAATGTTGTTTATTGGTCCAGTGGTGAGGATTTTTGTTTTCTTGACATTGAGATGTAAATCCATATTGAAGGCTGTGCTCTTTGATCTTCATAAGTAAATGTTTCAAGTCCTCTTCACTTTCAGCAAGCAAGGTTGTATCATCTGCATATCACAGGTTGTTAATGAGTCTTCCTCTAATCCTGATACCACGGTTTTTCTTCATAGAACCCAGCTTCTCGTATTATTTGCTCAGCATACAGGTTGAATAAGTATGGTGAAAGAACACAACCTTGTCGCACACCTTTCCCAATTTTAAAGCATTCAGTGTTCCCATGCTCTAATCGAACAACTGCTTCTTGGTCCAGGTACAGATTTCTTAGAAGTACAATTAAGTGTTCTGGAATACTCATACTTCTCAATGTTGTCCAAAGCTTGTCATGATCCACACAATCGAAAGCCTTCGCGTAGTCAATAAAGCATAGGTAAACATCCTTCTGGTATTCTCTGCTTTCAGCCAAGATCCATCAGACATCAGCAATGATATCTCTTGTTCCACAGCCTCTTCTGAAGACCGAAGACCAAAAGACCAGAAGACCGAAGACCAGAAAAGTTGTGGGATGACATCAAGAACACCATACATGAAGAGAGCAAAAAATCATTAAGAAGACAAGAAAGAAGGAAAAGGTCAAAATGGATGTCAGAGGAGACTCTGAAACTTGCTCTCCAGCATAGAGAAGCTAAAGCAAATGGAAGAATTGAAGAGGTCCAAGAGCTGAACAGAAAATTTCAAAAATCAGCTCGAGAAGATAAAACCAAATACTATAATAAAATCTGCAAAGATTTAGAGTTAGAAAACCAAAAGGGAAGAACACGGTCAGCATTTCTCAAGCTGGGGGAACTGAAGGAAAAATTCAAGCCTCGACTTTCGTTATTGAAAGATTCTCTAGGCAAATTATTGAATGATGCAGAATGCATCAAGAAAAGATTTCCAACTATATACACAGTAAATGTTAAACCCTCAAGTAAAAGAACTGGGTAGTACTGGCTAAGCAATGTTCGCAGACATACATCTGGATTTGAAGACTTGGTTCATACTAAAATGAACAATGATCCTATATATTATTTCTTCTAAAATTGGCTTGCCTCTAAACTTTACCCTGACAAAGGATTCCAAAGAAGCCATCAAAACTTAGCATACGTTCACATGGGCCTGAAATGTCTATAAACCAAGAATACAATAAAGATGTCATTTGTCCCCAAATTCTTCAGCTGGTCCAATGCAATTTCAATTAAAACTCTAAGAGGGTTTTGAATGGAAGTTTACACACTGATCTTAAACTTACATGGAAAACTAGGCCCCAAACAGCCAGGACAATTCTGAAAAAGAATGTAAAGGGACTGAAGAATACACAAACTGACCAGAGTCAGAAAACAATGAGTTCAGAAAAGGACCTACACCTATCACAGACGTGGCATTTCAAATTAGTGAAGTGAGAAAATACAGAACAATGAAAGGTACTGGGATAATCTGCTATAAATAAAACTGAATTCCCTAAATCGTGCCATGTGCAAAAATCCATTCTAGATGGAATCAAGACCAAGTATCAAAGGGAAAAGTTTAAAACACAAAGGGCACTGCTATTGTTGCTGTCATCATTAAGTGCCATACAGTCAGTTCTGACTCATAGCAACCCTGCATAGCGTTTCCGAGGAGCAGCTGGTAAGTTTGAACCATCGACCTTGAGGCTAACAGACCATTCCTAGTAACAGACACAGATTAAAACTGACCTCGATTAATATTAAGAATGTGAGCTCATCAAAAGATAGCAGCAAGTTTAGAAAGTAAGTCAGAGACAGGCAACGGGTTGCATCCAGAATATACAAAGGGACTCCTAGGATCAATAAAGAAAAGATTAGAAAGCTGGAAGGCATTTTCAGAAAGATGAAACAGTAATAATTGGTAGGTAAATTATGACCAAGAGATGTCACTTTATACCCCTTACACCCCAAAATTAAAAACAATTCACTATGCTAGACCAACAGAAACTCATACATACTTCAAAATACAAACACTTTGGAAAATGATTTTTAAAAAAGTAAAATTAAAGATTTATATAATTTATGATTCAGAAAGTCTACTTACAGAAGCGCTTGCATAAAATATTGATAGTACATAAATCCAAAAGTGTATGAATTTCTGAACAGAAAACTAATTTACTCATCTATACACTTTCCCCAAAATCACAATTTTAGAAAATTGGAACTTCAATAAAAAATTTTAAAAGCAAAATACAAATTATTTAAATGTTCATAGCAGTATGGCTCTTAACAGAAATTTAAAAAAAGGTGCAGTGCTCTTGATCAATAAAATGGATAAAAATGTTCATACAGTGAAGTATTATCTTAAAAATGAAAATAGATAAATTACAGCAACATGCAGTAACACAAATATTAAAAACAATGGTATAAGTGGAGAGAAAAGTTGCAGAAGATAATATACAGTGGGGCTACCAAAAGTGTGTGTAGGAATTCCATTGTCTCTTAATCCTATTTCCCATGAACTTTTGGAAGCGTCCTCATATAAAGTAGGAAAGAGTGGTGGTTCTGCAGGACAAGCACTGGACTGCGAATACAAGGGAGCACTTCAAGCCAACCACTCGCTCTGCTGGAGAAAGATGAGGCTTTCTGCTCCTGCAAAAATCTACCACCTTGGCTATCCTGTACCGGGTACTGTGAGTCAGAACTGACTTGATGGGATTTAACAACAGCAACATATAAAGTATGTCTCTTTATACTTTTCAAAAGCAAAAAAACTGACATTATTTATAAAAGATTTTAAAACATTAAATGAGGTAGTAAAATAGGAAGATAATAAATATGAGAATTCAGCTCACTTTTGGGGATGGAGGAGGTGCGATGAAGTAAAGATTACGTACACAGGTAAACACCATGGTTTGGCAATCACCAACTTTATTTTTTTATTCATTATTGGGGATGGGTGGGGCATAGCAGTGGGCAGAATAAGGAATTGTAATTCGGGCTATGCTAGGTCTAGGCAAGGCCTAGAGCTTCATTTAGTGCAAGGGTTATAGTTAGGACTAGGCTTAATGTTCCAAGCATGTGTCAATTTGTCGTACTGTGGTGGTTTGCGTGTGGTGATGATGCTGGAAGCTATGCCACCAGTATTTTAAATACCAGTAGGGTCATCCATGGTAGACAGGTTTCAACTGAGCTTCCAGATGAAGACAGATTACGAAAATGGAGAGCCACTGAAAACCATATAAATAACACTGGAACACTGTCACATAGCAGCAGAATATTGAATACTAAAACATCATGAATAGTTACAGAATATTGTCAGACATAGAGCCAGGAAATGAGCCTCTCAGGTTGAAAGGCACTCAACTACAACTGGGGAAGAGCTGCTTCCTCAAAGTAGAGTTAACCAAGATGACGCAAATGGAGTAAAGCTTTTGGGATCTTCATTTGCTGATGAGTTACAACTCAAAATGAGAAACAACTGTAAATATTCATTAATAACAGGAACATGGAATGTATGAAGTATCTAGGAAAAAAGGAAGTTGTCAAAATAAAATGGAATGCATAAAGATCGATATCCTAGGTATTAGTGAGCTGAAATGGACTGGTACTTTACATTCTGAATCTGACAATCATATAGTGTACTATGCCAGGAAAAGCAAATTCAAGACAAATGGCATGGCTTTCATCATCAAAAGGAACATATCAAGATCTGTCTTAAAGTACAACACTGTCTATGGCAGGATAATATCCATATGTTGCCAAGGAAGACAAGTTAATATCACTATTATTCAAATTCATGCAGCAACCACTAAAGCCAGTGAGGATGAAATTGAAGAATTCTATCAACTTCTTCAATCTGAAATTAATCAAACATGAAATCAAGATGTATTGGTAATTATCAGTGATTGGAATGCAAAGGTTGGAATCAAAGAGAAAGGATCAGTAGTTGGAAAACATAGCTTGGTGAAGAAATGATACTGAACATCATACAATAAAATTTTGCAAGACCAATGACTTGCAAATATCATTTTTAAACAAAGTGAAAGACGACAGGATTGCTGTGAGTCAGAAACAAACCGAAAGTGCTTAAACAACAACAACAACAACAACAGTACACAATGGCAGAAGTTCTGGTGTAGGATAAGCACTGGCCCACAAGGTCCATTTGAATTGTAAGATAGGCAGTTCAAACTGAACTGTGAAAACTAAGGAATTCCTGAATTCTACATTTAAACTTTTCCCAAATCTTTGTCTGGTCCTGAAACTCAAGGAAGCTAGTTAAGATTTAAAGAACTAAAGTCCAAGAGCTAGCAAGTCATGTGTAGGTTTATACATCAAGCACTCACAAATTATATTCCATTAATAATATCTTCCTCCTATCTAAAACATAAATACCAAATGAGATTTTATTAAAGAAAATCAGATTTCTAATATAAACTAGTTAAATCACCTGTCCCGCCAATTCCAATCGCTTGTTGCCATAATAGTCTCTGTCATCAACCTTGTTGTCTCCTTGGGCCAGGATCACTCTTCGTACCATCACTGCTGTGTAGATACATTTGGCTCGGAAGTTAAATTCCTTAACCTATAATTCAAAAATCAGAAAAAAGTTTTGAGATAACATGTTAAAATTTAGGGTGCTCCAACAAAAGAGCCAACAGTTTTAACAATGAATGAAGAAAATACTAATCCTAGTATGTGAGGTTCCTGAGAACTGAGACAATGTCCATTCATCTCTGTCCTAGTAACCGTGGTAGCTTGGTTCCAAAGACAGCCACGATCACTTCCTGCCCTTTCTGTGTGTTCATGCCACTCATCAAAAAGTGGAGTCCACCATCCCCTTTTAGCTGGCTTGGGCTGTGGTTAGTTTAACTAAAGAGCAGAGCAGAAATGATACAATGCCAATTCCAGGACTAACATTCAAGTGAACTAGCAGGTTCCACTTCCTTACTCTTAGAATCCTGAGACATCATGAAAGAAGTCCAAGATACTCTGTTTTGAAAAGTAGGCTACATGGAAAAGTACTAGTGCTCAGAAATATGAGTGAAGATGTAGTATTTTCTATCCAACCCAACTGAGCCTTTAAATGACTCCTGTTCCAGCTGCTATAACCTCAGGAGATTCAAATAAGAACTGCCTAGGCTGGGCCCAGGCCAACCACAGGACCAGGAGAGAGGGCGATAAACAATTACTTTAAGCTACTAATTTTTAAATAATTTGCAATACAGAAACAGATAACAGCAAACAGTACTAAAATATTCCCTGCCACTCAATAAACACCTGTTGGATAAATAAGACTCCCTGATAGATGGATGAATGAATTTGCTACAAAAGTTCTATTAAGTCATCTTCAGTACAAACCCTGAAATATGTATAAATTAATACAATTCAATCAAGTAAGATGGATCAGAACTGTTTAAATTATTACACTGGCTTGTTTAGAAAGACAGAACATTTCACTATCTAGCTATATAGGGCTCATCTCAATATCCAAAAAGCTGAACTATGAGTGGGGCCGAAGCTCCTGACAATATGAAAGAACATTTACTAGCTGGACTATATAGCATATTTGTAACATTTCCCTTTTGCTTTCCTTTGCTTACCAAAATCATTTAAATCCCATCTCAGGGGCTGCAATCCCTCAATGTAATATCACTTACCCCACTTTGAGGTGTAGTAAATAATTTAATATGTCGCTTCTAGCCTTAGTCTTAATTGTTGTTGTTGTTGTTGTTAAGTGCCTTCGAGTCGGAGCCGACCCATAGCGACCCTGTACAGGGTTTCCGAGGGTGTAAATCCTTACGGGAGTAGATAGCTTCATCTTTCTCCCGCGGAGCAGCTGGTAGTTTCAAACCGCTGACCTTAAGGTTCGCAGCCCGATTCGTAACCACTACGCTACCAGAGCTCCTTAATAACTCCCACCAAATCATGTCTTTTGCCCTGGTTAATAACTCCCACCAAATTATGTCTTTTGCCCTGGTAAGTCTGGGTAAGAAAAGGTGGCAGAAGGTGCTAATAGGAGTATATGATTCAGTGTGAGTGATTGTTAATGGAGCTAATTGTGATTGGTCAATTTTTCCATTTTGCTGGTTATAAAATGAACCATTTCAGAAGAGTGGGAATTTCACGACCATGACAAAAGGAGAGCCAGGACTGGAGCGAGTCTTTAGGATCCTGAGACCCAGACACTGAAGCTGTGAGTGATACTGTAGGAATGGCATAGAAGACACAAAAACAGAACTGATAGCCACAGCATGAGAAAGAGCAGTGGGCTTCCCAGTCCATAGAGCGAGTCAAGCTGAGGGACTTTGTACGGAAGGCCGGCTTGCAGAGCAGGATGCTTCCAGGTACTTCATTAGGGGAGCCAGAGCCAAGTGCCTTCAGGCTGAGACTTACAGATGAGTGGTGTGCCTTGTGGGTATTTATCAACAGCCCTAAAAGAACTTGGTAACATTGCCAAAGCAGGATAGAAGCCAGGCCAAGGGCCAGACAGAGACCTTCCTCTCTGGCACGGGAGAGGAGAGGCTGTCCCAATGTAAAGAACTGTGCCCTGAACATTTTCTGACCCTGAATACAGCTTGTGAACTTCCCTAATACACCCCACAACTGTGAGTATGGTGTCTGAGTTCTGTGTGACCACCGCAATGAATTCTTGAATGTAACTGAGTAGAGAGGGCTATTGGAGGAATGGCTGGGTTCTCATTCTTTTGGACACTCCCTCCCTGTGATTCTTGTTTACATTCCATCTTCTTTCCCAGCTCTTCTGAACTTTGTCCTTAGGTAACTGCTGCCCCTTTGATCTCTAACAGTTTGCCATTCTGTGTGATGCAAACTTCACCAAGGGTGGTGTTACCCCTACATGCCTATCTACTATCTGACTTAAAATTGAGCCACGAGGGTGAGTTCAGTTCCCAACCTAAAGGGTGACCAAGGACCATAGTCTCAGGGTTCCTCCAGCTTCTTTCTGATCAGTAAGCCAAGTCTTTTTTTATGGTTTTGAGTTTTATTCCACATTTTCACTGACACCATCGAAAGCCTTCTAATGTATCCCTCTCAGAGCAGTTTTATAGCAGTAGCCAGGCAACATCTAGATCTTTTGGTCTCAGGACTGTGGAGACTGATGTTCTTATATTCCATGAGTCAGTTATTTCCAAGAATCTTAGATTTTCCTCACTCTTCCTGCTTCCACACATGGAGAAACCAACAGTTGCACCTTAGATATTTGCTCATGAGCTTTTAAGATCCCAGTCGCTACTCACCAAAATAGAATGTAGAACAGTGTCATTATGCAACTGACTATGGTGACCACCGAGAGTATGGTCTTGAGCCCCTAGATCCAACAAAATATTCCCTCAAAGTGTTTGGTAATGTCTTAGAAGTTTTCAAACTTTTGCCCCCTGTATGCTTCACTACCACCACCACTTGACTGTCAGTTTGTCATCCTGCGGTGGCTTTTGCTGCTGTGATGTTGGAAGCTATGCCGCTAGCAGGATCACTCAGGGTGGAGAGGTTTCAGTGGAACTTCCAATGTAAACAAACTAGTAAGAAGGAGAGGTGAACTACTTCTGAATGTTTAGTTATTGTCAGATAAAATGCCTGCAGATGATAACACTGTGAATATCATCTGAAAACTGTCAAACATAGCACCAGAAGATGCATCGAACCTATTCTAGAAATAGTCTTCAAATTCAGGTAGAATATGTTCAAGGTCCTACTTTGGCTCTTAAGGAATTGTTTAAATTTTTTTCAGCTTAAGCTTGAACTTGCATAGAAGCAACTGATGGTCAGTTACACAATCTGCCTTGGCCTTGTTTTGGCTAATGATATGGAGCTTTTCTATCTTCTCTTCCCAAGGATGTAATCAATCTGATTCCTGAGTATTCCATCTGGTGACATTCATGTGTATAATCAGCTTATGTTGTTTTAAAAAGGAATTAGCAATGAATAAGTCATTGGTCTTGCAAAATTCTACCTTGCGATCTCCAACATCATTTCTAGGGCAGTACTTTCCAACTACTGAGCCTTCCTCTTTGTTTCCAACCTTCATATTCCAATCACTAGGAATTATCAGTACCTCTTGATAGCATGTGCAATCAATTTCAGACTGAAGAAGTTGACAGGATTCCAATTTCTTCAACTTCATCATCACTAACTTTAGTGTTTGGTGCATAAATTCCTTATAGGCGTATGGCTATTATCCTATCACAGACAGCATTGTACTACACAATAGATCTTGAAATGATTTTTTTTTTTTAAACGATTAACAAAACCCACTCCTCTCCACTTTGTTGTTCCCGGCACAGTAACTGTCTGATTCAAAATGGCCAGTACCAGACCATTTCAGCTCACTAAGGCCTAGGATAGCTAGCTTATCATGCATTCCATTTCTTTTTTATTTTTCTTTTCATTTTTTTTTTACTATTAGGCTGCTACTTTATTATCAGAACATCAATAACTGCACTTAGAATCAAAAGGACAAGAAAGAGTACAGCGTTGCTGGGTATGAATGGCCTCAGACTTACGGGGCCTGGAATCCACTCCAGGACTACCTATCACAGGTCAGAGAGAAAGACTCAGGCAGGATTGATCCACTGGAATCTGGTTTTGCTACATTCTAGTCACAATCCCAAACAGAATTTGTGTTTCAACCCAAGACCATATGCCTGACCCACTATTCCAACTATTTCCGCCAGGACGCCTTAGCCTGTGAGAAAGAGTACGTTAAGCCTCTGAGCAGCATTGCTTAGAAAGTCCTGTATGTGAGGAACTCTTTCATTGTCTTGGGTACTGGCAGTACGAGAACTTGGTAAGTTGTCAGGAAACTGCAGAGAACTTTTTAGCACAAGTGCTTTAGTGACGAGAAGACCTGAGGGGCTGTCCAGAACTGGACGTGGCCATCTTTTGTCCCTGTGGCAATCACTCCACCATGTGGAAAAAAGGTGCAGCAAAGACCATTGGTCATGGAAGCAAATGCAATGGGAGTTTTCAGTTCCAGGGCCCAGATCCTGAGGAGTCTGTCATTTGCCTCTGTGGCAAAGTAAAAGCCATCCAGGAGAGAAGCAGACAGAGCTCAGTGAGCTGATGTGTACGTCACTGTCGTCCATGGGACGGTCCAGCTGGGTGTGGCGGAGTTATCGCAGCCTCTCGCCAGAGTAGGGGTCCCACATGGTCACGCTGGTATCATAAGAAGCAGTGACAAGCAAGGCCAAGTCGTGGGAGAAGTCACAAGAGACAACACTGCTTTGGTGGCCCTCTAGCTTCCGAATTAATGTGTAAGACTGCATGCTCCAGAGAAAGACAGACTTCTCTCCCGCTGTAGAACACAGCATACTGCAGTCCGGAGAGATGGAGCAGCAGTACACCCACTGTAGGTGGCCCGGTAACACCTGGATCTGTTTACCATGTTTATTCAGGTCCCAGATGTGAAGAGTCTTATCCAGAGATGCAGACACCAGAATCAGACTGCCAGTAGGCGTGAAGCGTGAAGACATCTTGGTGGCCGGAAAGGTTCAGAAGCAGGAACCCTGTCTGCACCTCCCAAATCTTGATCTGCCCATCGTTGAGCCCCGTGGCAAGGATCAGGCACGACACGTCTGGCACCTGGGGATGGTGGCGTGCCCAGAGCCTCCTGCACAGGGGAGAGGGTCACGGGCTGAAGGCCAGGCCCCAGACAAATGGACCGCAGTCCAGGGTCTTCTCTTTGGGGCTGCCTCACCCTTTTGGATCATTTTGCTGCTTCAAACCCTTTAGGGATAAACTGTTCTTCCAGCCTCCAGGGAATCATCTTAATGATGCAGTGTCCTTGAGACCAAGCAAACCAGGAGCCATCTGGGGAGAAGGCGACACTCCAGATTTCACAGCTGAACTTCCAATCAAACTGGTGGGAGCACCCAGGTTTGAATTCAGCCAGCAGAAGTGGTTCCTCTCTGGTCTCCACGGTGGACATGTGGTTCCTGTGATAGGCAGCGGGTGCCTCAGCCCCCCAGGCCGTGGGCCCTCATGCCGCCCCAGCGCCCCCCCTCGGCCCCCCACCCCACCACCACTGCTGCCGCCCCCGCTGCCACCTGGAGAGACCTACATTTCATTTTTGACAACCTCCAATTTTTCTAGTTTCATACTTTATACATTTCATGTTCCAATTATTAATGGATGTTTGCAGTTGTTTCTCCTCATTTAAGTTGTGCCCCATCCTCAAATGAAGGTCCTGAAATTATCATCATAGTCAGCTCTACTTTGAGGATGCAGCTATATCCCAGTCATATTCTGAGTGGATTCCAGGTTCATCTTCCGGGTTGTTATAAGATCATAGAAAATTGCAGGATTTGTGGAAGTGGAAAGTGACCTCATAAATGCATTCAGATTCAATTTTATTTCATGGTTATGAAAATAGTCTAGCACATAAAACCCTATAACTTAGAAATAGTAGTATTTATATTGATTCTTGCCAACAGTCCACATGCCAACACGGCCAAACTCTGTTTAATAATAAACTAGTATCATTAATCCTGGTGTAGCACTGTAGGAGAACATTGGACAGGGTCGCTATGAGTTGGAACCAACTCAACAGCACTTAACAAGAACAACATTAAAAAATAAATATTGAGCACTGATTTAAAGGTCAAAAGATGGAATCTAGCTCTCTCCCTGACCAGACGTAACCCACTGGGTGACACAGCAAATCCCCAGGTTGTCTGGACCTGCACATCTTCATTTTAAGGGAAAAGATCTGATCATATTAACTCTGAAATTCAAGGTCTAGCAGATTAGCTCATCCAATAAACATTTACAAAGTATGTATACAACCAAGGCACTGTAAGTTTATTTTAATTGACTTAAAACTTTATTAAGACACCACCTTTGTCCTTCAGAACCATGAAATCTAGAAGCATTAATAAATGTATGAATATACAATAACTGTAACTCAAGACAGAATGAGCTATGAAAGAATACACATAAGGATGATGTTGATGATGTAGCTAAAATTCTCTGAGCACAAAGAAACTACTGATCATCGAAAATTATTTCCGGAGGGGCAGTACAGTGATTCTCTGTTCCTAAGGAAGCAGACAGTAAACAATGTAACCTCTCATTCACAGTTCTTTAACAGAAATTCACAGACTCCACAATCATTATCACTCACCGGTACATGGGTAAGAATGGTGGATGCCAGGAGCTCTCTCGCTTCTTCTATTTTGGTTTTTTTAGGTCCACCTCCCCACATCCTTTGCCTTCTCACTTTGTTACCTATATACTTTAATGCCTATAAAAACAGAACATATCATAATAATGTTAATAACATTTTAATAACTTCATTACCAAGGATAATTTAGTAAGCATATACCCAAACGTTGGTTTTATAGAAGCTGCATTAGGGCTAGTCAAAACGAACATTTGTAATTAATCAATGATAAAAAAGCCTAACACACTATAATATGCTGGTTCTCTCTTTTTGTTTTTAATTACACTTGGTTCATATATATTTTAAAGCATAAACAAAGTAAAAGAAACAGCAAATAGTTACAGTATGTATGACAGACAAGCATTAAAATTCCGAATGCACAAAGTTCTTTTACAAATCTATTCTATGAAAAAAAACGACACCAGTGAAAAGCATTCACAAATAATTTACAAAAATGTGAGCAAAGATGTTTACAATTTTTCATTGATAAGATTGACAAAGACATCTGACTTACAATGGCGTTCTTCCCTTGGTCTGGTGTGAGTAGACTGATTTTTTTTAAGCTTTCATTATTATTGCCTTTTATAATCAGTATCTTTACCAGTGTGACTGTCTTAGTTTATCTGGTACCGCTATAACAGAAATATCACAAGCAGATGGCTCTAACAAACAGAAATCTATTTTCTCACAGTTACAGAGGCTATTGTTTTTACAACAATTCGCACTGACCAGTCCCCTCTGCTATCCTTACAATCGTTCTATGTTTGAGCCAATTGTTATAGCCACTGTGTGACTCCACCTCTTTGAAGGTCTTCCTCTTTATCTCTGACCCTCTGGGTCTACCAAGCATGATTCTTTCTCCAGGGACTGGTCCCTCCTGATAACACGTCCAAAGTACACGAGAGAAAATCTTGCCATTTTCACTTCTAAGGAACATTCTGACTTGACTTCTTCAAGCACAGATTTGTTCATTCTTCTAGCAGTCCACAGTATAGCCAATATTCTTCTCGTCAACACCGTAATTTAAAGGAAACAACTCTTCTCTGATCTTCTTTATTCATTTACTAGTTCTCACATGTATGTGATGCGACTAAAATGACCAAGGCTTGGGTCAGGTGCACCTTAGTCTTGTTTTTTTTAAAGTTTTTATTGTGAATTATGTGATAGTTTACATGGGAGAACATCAGCTTTACATTCATCCAATCATATTTCGTTTCCTTGTAATGATTACAATCCCTTCCATGCATCATCACACAACCAAAGGGTACAACCTGGAAACCAGCACACAGTCCCTCTCCCTCCCTGAGTCCACAGTCCCCAGATGCTCCATCTCTCCATATCATCATCTCTGCCTCCATCTCTGACATCACTGCTTCCCTGAGTATAGAGTCCCGGACTCCGCTCTTCTCCCTTGATGGTCCCAGGGACCTCCGCTCCTGGACTGCAAAATCAACCACTCCTCTCTTTTTGTTATAAAATGTCTACCTTTACATTTTCAATGCTCACAGTCAGTCCTGATAGCAATTATTCAGTATTGTACCCTAAGAATCTTATCTCCATCTCCTTTTTTCAGTCCTGTCCAGGCAGATTGGAAACCACTCAGTGGAGATTCTACCTTCCCCCACTCCCTCTGGAAACTAGGCTCCCTCATGAAAGCTTGTAGACCAGTCACTTCTTGCCTTTGTAGCTCCCCACCCCCTTTTGGGTAGCCAATGTCTAAGCTGCCCATCTCTGTCAACCCTGTGTACCAAGAGGGTGGCAATGAACCTCACTGTAAAGATTTGTTCCCTCTTTTGAGCTACTATATCCATAAGTATAGGTCAAGTTCATTAAACTGTATCAGATTACTCTTTTTTCCTCCTCTTCTTTCTTCTTCTAGTTGAGTTCTGATCATCCACCCACTGAAGCCAGGTCAAGTGGGTACTATCTGCAAATACGGGTGTTCTTGTGCATCTCTCCTCACTTCATATCAGCTGGACGCTTCACTCTCCACTCTAGAACTCTGTGGCCATGTCACTCACTGTCTCTGGGCTCAGGAGGCCCTGGTCTTGCCATACTGCTGGCCAACCAGGTCTCAACCTGAGTTCACAGGAGTCTATTAATCGTGGTCGGACTTAGCTCACAACCTCATTGTGGTTCTTCCCCAACTTCCCCTTACCAGTGACCAACGTGGTCACCAGCCAGACCACATGCCTGCTTGTGTATTTCCCTTGAGTCTTAGTCTTGGAAGGGGGTTTGCCCCGAGGGGACCTGACCACTTGCCTTGATGGCTCCCAGCGAACAACTTGCTTGTTCTTGTAGTAGTCAATTGGACTGCCGTTAATGTTTTTTATTTTCCCTGTTGGTCTTTCAAGAAATATCTTCTGTTCCTCTAGCTGCCTCAGGCTGGTCTGCTTGTTCTTTCAAGTGGAAATCTCCCACCTCAGAAGATTCTGGATGGGGTTCATGATTTCACCTATGGTTTTATGCAATGCAGACTCGGCAGAAAGCTCCTTCACTGGGCAAGTTCTAGCCCCATTTTAGGTATTCCAATCAGTTACAGGCCGAAGAGTGGTTCTCTTTTCATGTTATAATATGTTTTCTTTCCATAAATTGCACATGATCATTAAAGAAGAATTAGAAAATATAAGGAAAGAAAAAGCAGCTATCAACCCTTCCACTCAGAGACAATCTCAATGGACATTTCTGGGTAATATTTTTCCCCTCAAAAGGAAATCATACAGTGACACCACAGATGTAGGCAAAGATGGGGTTGTGGAGAGAGGGAGCAGCCGAGGACCCTAGATTCATGGGAAGAGAGGGACTAAGAGCTGGCAGCCAGGAGGCAGACTTGCAGAATGTGCCCTTAGGTGGTGTAAATTATTATATATGCCTGAGTGTTGGAAAAATAAAAAGAAAAGAGCTAAAATGAATAAAGAGAAATACTGTTAACTGCATTTCTCTCTATTCATATATTTCACGTATTATCCCCTCCATGTACCTCTATGGGTACCCATAGAGGGGATTCCAATCATTATAAAGAAACAAGGGTATGATTTGTTGAAGGTAAAACTGATGATCTGGCCTGTAAACTTTCACTCAATTCACAATGAAAACTGAAAAAAAAAAAAAAGGGAATCATACCGTAAAAGGATTCTAAACTAAACTAAAAGCTATAAAATATTGCTGAGAAGTAAGAAAGGGTAAAATGAGGGTTATGCCATTTTCCTGGACTCAAAGACTCAATATTGTTTAGATAGAATGGAAGATCCAATATTATTTAGCTGACTTAACTGTAAAACATTGCTAAAATCCTCTCCAAATTGGCCATAATAGCTAACTAGATTCCTGATCAGCTTTAAATAAAAACTGACAGGCTGATTCTCAAATTTACATGCAATTGCAAATAAATGAGAGAGCTAAAACAATGTAAGGAAAACTGAAAGGATTTACATTACCTGATCTAACTATAAATTCAAACTTTACAATGAATTGATTTTTAACAAACATGCTGAAGCAATTTAATGGAAAAACCACTTCAAGAATTTGTGTAAAAGCAATTAGACAGCCGTAGGTGAAAAAAAATCAACCTTTTACCTCACCTCACACAAAACAGAAAAGAGAATTTAAGATGGATTTTAGACCTAAATGTAAAAACTTACTATAAAGCTTCTAGAAGAAAACACATTGTCGTAGCTCTTTTAAGGTGCCGTTGAGTCGCTTCCGACTCACAGCAACCCTATGGACAACAGAACGAACCACTGTCCATACAAGAAAACATAGGAGAATACCTTCCTGACCCTGACTTATTTAAACAGGACATAATAACCATAAAAGTCATTCAAACACAAACATTCATTATAATCCAATTTTATCAAAATTAAAAACTGTTCATGAAAAGTTACAAAAAGTGAACAGAGAAGTAAAGGACCGTGAGAAAATATTCACATTACATATATCTGACAGAGAGTCTTACAGCCAAGGTACATTAACCAACCAAAGTAAACAAAGGTTTCAGAAAGTCAATAAAAAGACAACCCAGTAAGAAAAAGAGGACTTGATTTGAACAGACACGTCACAAAAAAAGACATACAAAAAGCCAATAAGCAAATGAAAAAGTGTTCATCATCATTAGTCATCAGGGAAATGCAGACTAAAACCACAGTGAGATGCCACTACCAAAAAAACAACAAAACCCAAACATTTGCCATCAAATTGATTCTGATACATGGCGACCCCATGTGTGTCAGAGTACAACTGTGTATTCAAAGCTGTGAACTTTCAGAAGCACATCTCCCAGTCTTTCTTCTGAGATGTCTCCAGGTGGTAAGAGCTGCCAAACTTTGAGTTAGTAGTTGAGCAATTAACCGCTTCCACCACCCAGGGCATCCACACATCCAGTAATGAACTTATCATGAACCTACAGGAGAGAGTTCAGTCCTGATATGGCGCTGTAGGATCAGCAACGGACTGCCAACTACAGGGTTAACAGTTCAAATCCTGTAGAGAGTCTCTATGAGTGAAACCAACTCAATAGCACTAACAACAATAGGACAGAGAAGAACTGCCCCAGGGTTTTCAGAGCTGTAAATTATTATTACTATTATTATGCTTTGGGTGAACTTTACAATATAATTTCCCATTTATGTTGTTGTTAGTTGCCATCAAGTAG
>NW_006408594.1:13289663-13306979 GCF_000296735.1 Chrysochloris asiatica
TCCCCTCACCCACCACCAACTTCTCAGCAATCAACAAAGAAGTCCCCCTACCCCCCTTTAGTATGGTTTCTTTTTCTTAGTCTTTTACAGTAGTGGTCCTATGCAGTATTTCTCTTTTTGTGACTGACTAATTTCACTCTGACATCCATTTTGACCTTTTCCTTCTTTCTTGTCATCTTAATGACTTTTTGCTTTCTTCGTGTATGATATTCTTGATGTCATCCTACAACTCTTCTGGTTTGAGGTCTTTAGTGTTTAATGTATCAAATCTGTTCTTCAGATGATCTCTAAATCAGGTTGGATATATTCAAGGTCATAGTTTGACTCTCGTTTACTTGTTTTCATTTTCTTCAGCTTCAGTTTGAATTTGTAGTAATTGATGGTCTGTTCCACAGTCTGCCCCTGGCCTTATGACTGATGATAGGGAACGTTTCCATCGTCTCTCTCTGCAGATGTAGTCGATTTCTGTGTATTCCATCTGGTGAGGTCCATATGTATAATTGTCTCTTATGCTGTCTAAAGAAGATATTTGAAATGAATAAATCACTGATTTTTCAGAATTCTATTTTGCGATCTCCAGCATCATTTCTATCACCAAGGCCATATTTTCCAACTACTGATCCTTCCTCTTTGCTCCCAACCTTTGTATCCCAATCACCAGTAACAATCAATACATCTTGATTGCATGTTTGATCAATTTCAGATTGAAGATGTTGGTAGAATTCTTCTATTTCATCCTCACTAGCTTTAGTGGTTGGTATATAAATTTGAATAATAGTGGTATTAACTGGGCTTCCCTGTAGGTGCATGGATATTAACCTATCACAGACAGCACTGTAACTCATGACTGATCTGGATATGTTTTTTTTAACGATGAATGCAACACCATTTATCTTCAATTTATCATTCCTGGCATTGTAAACCATGTGGTTTGTCAGTAGCAGTCCATTTCAGCTCACTAATGCCTGAGATATCGATGTTTATGCATTCCATTTCATTTATAGTTGGACCATAAAGTTTTCTGTAACACTGTTAGAATTTCCCTCAATGCACCAGCACCATCTTCATTTCCACCCTGGGTTCTCACATCTCTTTTCATGAAGATTTTCTACCTCTGCCTGACTTCTCATTTTTGCTTTGGGACAAAGTTCATTTGTGCTTGTATAACTTGACTGTTCTACAGAACATGTTCCTCTTGGATGTTCCTGTTTATGCTTTATGGGCCTGTGTATCATTTGGTTGAAAGGTGTCTGAGAATGGCTTCAGTTCTAGGTCTTATGGCCATAGTTTTGGGTTTCTCCAGCTTCTGTCAGAACAGTAAGAAGAAATAATTGATTATTTCTTCAACATTTTCCCACCAATCTGTTTGTGATCCTTTGTTGCGATCCTAGTCAGAATGTTCTATTATTAGTATCAGGGCACTGTTTAGTTCTTCCAGTCTCGGATCGGGAAGGTTGTGGTTCATACTTAGTCTTTTCAACTAACTGCTTCCTTGAGTCTTTGCGTTTCTTCAGCCTCCTTTGCTCTAGATGAGTAGAGATCAATAGCTGTACACAGACGGCCACTCACACGTTTTTAAGACACAGACAACAAAGTAGGATGCAGAACATTGTCTTTATAAACTCTATTATGTCAACTGACCTAGTGTTCCTGAGTCTATGATCCTTTGCCTTTTAGCCTAGGAACTTCATGCCCTCCCTGTGGATACACCTTTTCTTTATAATAGTCTTTTTTTTTAAATAATAGTGGCCTTATACAATAGTTGTTCTTTCTGACCGACTTCTGTCACTCAGTATAAAATCCTCCAAATTCATCTGTGTTCTGGGATATTTCCTTAGTTCACTGTTAGTTCTTTATCTTTGCATAGTACTCTATTGTATGTATGTAGCAAAGTTTGTTTTCCATTCATCTGTTGATGGGCACTTAGATGGTTTCCAACTTTTGGCTATTAGGAACAACGCTACAATAAACACGTGTGTGAGTATATTCATTCATGTCATGGCTTTCATTTCTTTAGAGTATATAGCTAGGAGTGGGATGGCTGGGTCACATGGAACTTCTATCTCTAGCTTCTGAAGGAAGCACCACTCTGTGTTCCATAGTGGCCGTACTATCATACATTCCCATTAGTAAGAAGCGTTTGAATGTTCCAGTCTCCCCACAACCTTTGTTATTTTGATGTTGATTTTTACATTAGTGCCATTATTGTCCGGAAGAGATATTATCTCATTATACTTCTGATTTGCATCTCTCTAATGGACAATGCTACCACTTGCCTGTCATTTTGTCATAGTGTGGTAGCATGCATGTTACTGTGGTGCTGGAAGCTATTGTCACCGGTATTTTAAACACTAGCAGGGTCACGACTGTTTCGTTCTGCTGTGTATAAGGTTGCTATGAGTCGGTAGCAACTCAATGGCACCTAATAACAAAAACAAGGGTCACCCATGATAGACAGGTTTCAATTGAGCTTCCAGACTAGAAATGACTAGCAAGAAGGAGCTGCAAACTACTTATGAATGCTTAGCCAAGGAACACCTTATGGAAAGCAGCAGAATATTGTCAGATATAGTGCCAAAAGATGAGCTCCTCAGGTTGGAAGGTACTCAGAATATGAATGGGGAAGAGCTGCCTCCTCAAAGTAAAGTTGACCAAGATGACATGGATGGAGTAAAACTTTCAGGACCTTCATTTGCTGATGGGGCACAATGGAAAATGTGGAGAAACAGCTGGCAGCATCCATTAGTAATTGGAGATGGACTGTACCAAGTAGGAATCTTAGCAGAGTACGTCACAGACATGGGCTAAATTTTCTGAGTATGTCAGCTGGGCTCCCTATCTGGTGAGGAAGGCAGTGCAATTTTACTTATGGCATTGCTCCTAGCTTCATCTTTCAGTCTCCGTCCTACAATTCCCAGGTTCCAACCAGAGGTGCCTACACAAGTCAATGAATGCTGTATAGGCCCTTTACTGCTGGCAGTAACACTAGGCATTCAGGAAAGGAGACAGTGACCCCACACAGTCAGATGCCTACAGCAATTAGAAAAAGAGAATGACAAAGCATATTAAGGAGAAATACATTGTGGAGGAACAAAAAAAAAAGAATTCTACGAAAGTTGCTATGTTGTTGTTGTTAAGAGCCGTCAAGTTGGTTCCAACCCATAGCGACACTGTACAGGGTTTCTGAGGACCGGCTGGTGAGCCTGAACCACCCACCTTGCAGTTCAAGCCTACTTTGCAATCCAGCTCATTAACCTGAAGTGCCACACCAGGAGTAAGAGTTGCTATAGACGTACAAAAAAATTGTCACTCAGGGGAGGAGCCCTAGTGGTGCTGTGAGATAAGCACTGGACTGCTAACCTCACAGTGGCTTTGTGGGAGAAATATGAAGGTGTCTGCACCTGTAAAGATTTGCAGCCACGGAGACCCTAACCCAATGTCACTATGAGTCAGAACTGACTCAATGGCAGTGGCTGGTCACTTAGGCGAATAAGGAAAATAGCTCTTGCTATTTTATCAGAACAAAGCCCTCTTGGCCCCATACCCTCCTTCTAAGCTAGACACCATCGGGTGATCATTTTTCTAGGAAAACACCTTCCTCTAGTTCTCAAGCAGACCCGTCAGTGAGGCTTCCCTGCTGCTTCCCCAACCTCCCCAGCACCTCTCCCAAACATGCACCCCAGAGCCACTGTATCTGATGACTGATAGAGGAGCAGCATGGAATCTCTCGTTCCACTGCACCCAAGGGACAAGGGTAAAGGCCACACCTGCATCTGTGTGAAAATCTGAGCTTTCTGGCACTCCTCCAAACTGGGTCCAAAGGCAGCCATCACGTGCTCCTCTGTTCCAATCATCTGCACAATCTCCTGGTCACTCTCCACACCCATGGCCTAGGAAGGAGAGAAAAGGCAGAGAGAGTGTTGGCTTTGTGTTCGCTGGCTGACATTTGCTTATGCTAATCTGGCATTGTTTGTGGGTATTACTTCTAAGCAAACGCTAGCTCTTCTCTCAGAAACCAAGCCATCTGGCACAAGAACCTGAAACAGACATTTTGATTAGGGAGAGCAAAACAAACATTCTCAGCACTTTTTTATGTGTGCCATCTTTAAAATTTTCAAATATCCTAGAAGCATCATCCTGTACCAAGAGGTACAGTGGAGACGACAAGCCGAAATTACAAAGGCAACCTAACCAAGAAAACCAGCCAAAGGGCAGAAGACAAACAGAAGCCCCATTAGTTTGTCAAAAGACTAATTCTTCTGAGAAAATTCAAACCACTCATATTCAAGCTAACAGTGATTTTCCTATAGAACGTTTTGCCTCACCTCACTACCCTAGAGATAGTATTGTCTGCAGGTTTGTACAGAGAAGTTAAAACTAAGACACACTTTTAGCAGGTTTGAGAAGCTCACTTCACTTAAATGTGTCATGGTGGCAGGAGTGACATGAAGGTTGGCTCCTGCATACATTTGCCAGGAATTCTGCCACATCAAGAAATAGAGCACATCTCACTAACCCTCTGCTGGCAGAGTAATAATCCGCTTCTTAGAAGTGAGGGGGAATGTTATGTTTGCATTAAAATTCTTCGTTTAGCAATATAAATAAAGTAAAACGAGGATATTTGTCTACTCCGGCTTTGATGTTCTAGTTCTGTTCTACACACACACAGAAATCTAATCCCAAATACCAATGCAAAACATCAAGAACAGTATTGTGAATACATCAAAAAGAGCACTGTTAAAAGTCAGGCGATCTGGGGTACTGTTCCAACATAACATCAGTAACAGGCACAGGACTTAACAACTACAACTGTCACACAACCCTTCTACCTTGATTTTTTCTTCTGTCTAATGAGAGGTCAAAACTGAGTCCCTTCCAGAGCAAAATTCTCACCGTCTCCATTTCAATTTCAGTGATCTGTATTTGGACACTTCAGGCTCAGTGTAAATTTACTGAAATGTTTGAAACGTTCATGGAGGATGTGTACATGTTATATCACCTCTCAGACCAACTGTGGTGGTTTAAAATCTGTCCACCAATTCTGTGGCACTCCCTTCAAAGGAAGTCGATCACCCCAATCCACCCACAGCATCCCTTGAGAATGGGCTATATTGAACAACTCACTTCTGTAAGAAAAAGACCAAAGTGACAGCCTACAATGTAGAAAGTCAGTCAGAGAAGACACGCCAGCTTCCTGCCTGCTCTCTGGCTCTGTGCGCGCTAGCTGCCGTGGCAGGAGGCCACTCGAGCAGTCTATGGAGAGGTTCACACACTGAAGAACGGAAGCCGCTGGCTTTCTGCCCACTTCCAGGCTGGTGAGCTGTCTGGGAAGCAGGTCCTTCAGCCCCTGTCGAGCCTTTGGATGACTGCAGCCCTGGCCAACAACCTGACTCAGGAGACATCCGGAGCCAGAACCCCTCAGCTAAGCTACTCCCAAATGCCTGATCAATAGGTGCTAGAATTCAGTAAAAGCCTGTCGTTTTAAGGCCCTACATTTTGGGGCAATGTGTTACAGAAAACACATAGCTAAGACACCCAACTTTTGAAATTAAATTTAGTTAACTCAAAGAGTATAACACGCTTTGTTAAAAAAAAATTGTTGAGTGAAAGAATAAAGAAGTTCTTAGGATGCAATCTCTGTAATCTTTTATTTTTCCGTTTTTTAATCTCTACTTTGATATGATTGATTGTGGTGGTTGTTGTCAGGGGCACCTATCTACAGCACAGTGAAACACTGGGTGGTCCTGGACCACCCTCACAATTGTTAGGCTTGAATTGTTGCTGCCACTGTGTCCATTCTTCTTTCTGGGGAGGGAGGAGACTCCCGCTATTTTCACTGACCCTCCACTTTACCAAGCGTGATGTCCTTCTCCAGGGACTGGAGGTCCAGGACTCCAGGTCCCTCCTGATGATATGTCCAAAGTATCTGAGACAAAGTCTTGCCAACCTTGCTTCTAAAGAGCATTCTGGATGTACTTCTTCAAGATAGTTTTGGTTCGTTCTTCTAAAAGTTCCTATTATGATCAATATACTCTGCCACACCTGTTTCAAATGCATCAAGTTTTTCTGGTCGTCCTTGCTCACTGTCCAGCTTTCAAATGCATGAGGCAATTGAAAACACCATGGTTTGGGTCAGGTTCTCAAAGTGACATCCATACTTTTTAAGTTTAGAGAGATCTTTTTCAGTAGATTGGCACAATGCAATGTGTCATTTGATTTCTTGACAGCGGCTTCCGTGGCATGGAAGTAAAACGAAATCCATGACAATTTCAATCTTTCCTTTGTTTATCATGATGTTATCTATTTAGGTCCAGTGGTGAGGCTATCTGTGTTCTTTATGTTGAGATGTACTCCATACTGAAGGCTACAGACTTAGGTCTTCATCATCAAGCGCTTAGGGACTTTTCACTCTCAGCAAGCAAAGATTGTCATCTGCATATCTCAGGTTGTAATCGAGTCTTCCTCCAACCCTGATGCCTCGTTCTTCTTCATGTAATCCAGTTTCTAGATTATTTGCTCAGTATACAGACTGAATTAAACATGGTGAAAGGATATAACTCTGGCCCACACATCTTTTCTGATTTGAAACCAGTAGTATTGCTTTGTTCTGTTGGAATGACTGTCTCTCAGTCTATGTACTTTAAGCACAATTAAATGCTCTAGGATTCTCATTCTCTGCAATGCTATCCCTAATTTGTTATGATCCACCTGGTTGAACGCCTCTGCATATGTTGCACTGACTAATGAAATACAAGTAAACATTTTTCTGGTATTTTCTGCTTTCAACCAAGATCAATCTGGCATCAGAATTGCTACACCTCATTCCACATTCTCCATTCTCTTCTGAATCTGGCTTGAACTTCTGTCAATGAAATGATGTACCATTTGTAAATTATCTTCAGCAAAATTTTACTCGCATGTGGTATTAGTGATATTGTTGACATTACAAGATAATTTCTGCAATGTGTTGACTCATCTTTCTTAGGCACGGGCACAAATACGGATGTCTTTCCAGTAGGTTGGCTAGGCAGCTATCGTCCAAATTTCTTTACACAAACAAATGAACAATTACAGTGTTGCATTTGCTTGCTGAAACATCTCAGTTGGTATTCCAAAAATTCCTGGAGACCCTATTTTCACTTCGTTCTTCAGTGCATCTTGGATTTGTTCCTTCAGTGCTACTGGTTCTTGATCTTATGCTGCCTCTTAAATTGTTGAATGATGACCAATCCTTTTTGGTACAGAGACTCTGTGTATTCCTTCCATCATCTTTTAAAACTTTGTCTTCTCAAGCTGCCTTTTTAAATCTTCAAATGGATACCAGAAATAAACTCCCGTGTGGCACCGTAGGATAAGCACTCGACCTCAAGGTCAGTTTGAATCATAAGGTCAGCAAACCATGAGAAGCGGCTGGTGAGTTTGCACTACCAACCCTGTGGTTCAAACTGACCTTGTAGTCTAGTGCTTATCCTATAGTGCCACACCAGGACTCCTTTCATAGCAACCCTAAAAAATTAAAAGTTCTAATTCTTATACAAACAAAAAACTGGATAATTCTTAGGTTATATACTCTGAGTCATATCAGCTTGAAGGGTGGTGGCACATACATTGTTGTTTAGTGCTGCAGAATTGGTTGACTCATAGCAATCTTTATAGGGTTTCCGAGGAGCAGCTAGTAGGTTTGAACCTCCAATCTTATGACTCAAGTGGCCTTGTAGTCCAATGCATTATCCTGCAACACCAAACCAGGACTCCAGCATATGCACAGAACTATCTATATTCCTTTTTGGCCTTCCAAGCCCAAGTATCAAAACATACTTTTTCTCTGTGAAAAGCTACCAAAGGAAAAGTTAATTTTCACTTTTTAATCTCTCAAAATAATGTTATATGGGTTTTAGGAGAAACAAAAATTTATGGAAAAAAAAAAATCAACTACTTTGCAGAAGAATCCATAACCTTTTACTAAAATCTTTAATATAAAAAAAATTTTAACCAATGTTTCATTTCCAGAAGACCAAACACTAAAGCAGATCTCTCTGGAGGATACCAAAACAAGCACCCAAATTATGTAAAATGACATTCTTAATTGCTTATTCTGATGGTTAATAAAAATAAGGGAAAACATTCCTTCCTGATGAGGCCCTAGATGACCACATCAAGGTGCAGCACTGCTGAAACTAAGTCAGGATGTTATCATTGCAGGCCATTTTAGAATATACACAGACTGCTTCGACACCCCAAATATTTCTCAGCTAGGAAGCAAAGCTACCCTTTCTGCACAGAAATCCCACCATATGTGCAGAGCTCCAAGAGTACTCCGCTGTTTCTGTCCCAGGTCACTGAAAGACTGTTTGATGCACTCCAGCTCCAAAGACCAGACTCTGCCTTTATGGCTATTTAGCCTTCAGGAGTCACAGCGACAAATAAATGATGGACTGCCATGGAAACGACAGCAAGATGTCCAACCACTTTATTTTATGGAAACAAGTTAGACATCTGAAAACTAGCTCGATCTGAAGCTGTCTGGAACCATCCCACCTCAGTAGTAAGTCCAGGTGAACGCTCTGCAATAACGTATGACAAACCAGCAGAGAGAATACGCTTGGGTGAGAGTCACCAAGTCTGGGACTCAACAACAACACTAAGCATAAATGCGGAGGTGCTCTTCTACAGAGCATGAAGTCAGTCCTTTGCTACCCACCAAGGGTGACTAAAAGTGTGACTTTTAAAAGACAACTACAAGAAAGAACACTAACAAGGCAGAAAAGAATAATATGCACAAATGGTAATAGGTTGAAATAAAGGAGGGGAAAGGAGAGAATTTCTTACAGCCTCTAGTTCTCTTTTAATGTAGACTAAAGTCAAACTGAAAACAGCCCCTGCAGGTCACTGCAGAAAGCCTGTTTCCTAACCTTTTAATGGATTCTCTTTAAAGATCAGTGCTCAGCACCCCTAAAATTGAACCCTCTACTCCACAAAATCATTCAGACTACAGAGGCCCTCTTAGTGCAAGTGCTGAATACCAGGGAATACAAAATGCAACGTGGGGAAGATTCATGGGTAGGAGAACCTTTGTAGTGAGTCAAGTCCATAAATAAGGCTGATCTATGCCTTCAAACCTTTATCCGTCATATTCAGACCCAGCATGGAATCCGGGGGGCCCTGCTGTTTCTGGCACTTTTAGCCAATTGTTGGTCACAATCAAGAACCATCAAGTCCTAATGACTGTCAAAGTCTGTGTTAGGGCCACACAACACAAAAAGAGAAACGATGTGACTTTTTGGTACCCTGGTTTATTTTCCCTGGCTTTGGACATGAGCTGGGTAAACAGACTTAAGAGAAGGGAAAGACCATCCTGTTTCCAGATACATTTTCACAAAATACATTATCTCATGCACTCTTCACAACAACTCTGAGATCAATTTCTTACTTTATAAATGAGCTAATCAAGACTCAAATTTGCCCAAGGCCACATAGCTAGTAAGTACAGAAGCCGGGGGCCAACCTAGGTCAGTCTTACTCTAACACATTCTAGGCTGCACACACAAGTTCCCACAAGTTTGTTAAAAGTGGAGACCAAAAAAGTGACTAAATATGACCAAAATATTTCATTGATTTGTTTAAACAAAAAAATTTAAAAAGATTTATTGTGATTCTCATATATTGCTGGCTAGAGTTAAATAGAGACATAGGGGAGAAAAATTTGGTAACATGCCAAATTTGCAAGAAACAACAAAAAAAGAAAAATATAATTGCATTTTTAGGAATTAATCCTCACAAAGAAATCACCAACGTGCAGAGAGACGTATCTGCACTAGGACAGTCGCTGCAAGGTTCAAAGGGTACCTCAATGCTCAGCTATGTGAAAGCAGTTCAGTCAATTGCACAGTACGTGTACAATTTTCACACACTCTCACTAAAAAGAATGATGTTTGAGGCACAGAAATCTACACATAATTCATTGTTAAACTAAAATAATAAAAACTCAAAGTATATGTTAAAAAGGCATAGAAAAAAAAGTCTGGGAAATACGTTTAATAATGTTACATTTTTTCAGTAGTTTTCTAAATTTTTACAGTACAACTGTTTTATAATCAGAAAAAGAAAAAGAAGTTTGAAATCCCAATCATTGTAGTTACATAAATCAGGGGGCTTCAAAAAGTTCGTGGAAAAATTTCATGCTCTTTCATTCCATTTCTCCATGAATTTTTTGCAGACTTCTCGCATTAGTCATTTGTAGTACCATTCTAAACAGTATGCCAGTGTATATGTGTGTACATGTACAACACAAATATTAAAGCAACTGTGACAGAGACTGTGTCACCAAACTTATGTCATCTGCCCCCTAGAAAAAAATCTTTAATAAAAGGGCACTGGTTTTAATGCATGCATAAGTCTAGTTATTTTCCACATCAGTGATATAAGGTCATTTGAATGTGCCATTATCATATCTGGTCTTAGGAAAACCTTTCCTTTCGATGCATGGGAACATACTGCCCTCTGCTGGCCATACGATATTACACAGAAAAAGTATTTTATTCACTGACCATGTACACAAGACACTAACTTGGGTACAGTGGGATCACAAGAAAACCCAAGATTCCTTCCAGTTTGGAAAATAAAAACCTTGGAGGAATGTGATAGACCAGTTAATATGATGGTACTGCTATTAGGACTATTAGGGTTACTATTATTATTCCGAAAAGAAAACAAATGATACCATCTCACTTTAGAAGCACATTGCTGTTGCTGTGAAATGCCATCGCGTCAGTTCTGACTCAGCAACCCTGTTTATCTTCGGGGGAGCAGATAACCTCATCTGTTTCCCACAGAGCAGCTGGTGGGTCCAATCCAGTGTTTATCCTCCAGAGCCACTGCATTCCCCAAAACACATTATGCCTTACCAAAAAAATGTTTTTTAATTCCTACTACCTCCAACAACAACAACAACCTCCAACAACAACAACAACCTCCAACAACAACAACAACCTCCAACAACAACAACCTCCAACAACAACAACCTCCTACATGAACTGACTCGATGGTGATGGTACTTAACAATAGCCTCCTTCTTCCTGCCGCTGCATTTAGAATACAGGTATTTCCTGAATTGAATGTCACTTGTTGACATGCATTTGAAATCTGTGAACAGAGGGATACCCTCTGGCCCCTACAAGGCCTAGCACCCTCCTTTTGTTACCTACACTGATGACAACTTTTACAAAGTCCACTATCTTCTTTCTTACTCTTCTAAGGCTTATGCTCACACTCAGATTGTTCTTTTTTAACCAATTTTGTTTGTTCCACCTCAAAGAATCTCTTACTGTTTGCTCTCATTGCAACACCACCACAATACATTAAGTATATATATATATATATATATATATATATATATATACACACACACACATATGTTGTTGTTATTGTCAAGAGTCACAGAGTCAGCTCTGACTCACAGCTACTCTATAGGATATCCAAGGAGTGACTGGTGGGTTTAACTGACTCAACAGCACTTAATTACAAGAAGATTACCTGAAGTACCCAGGAATATTCTTAAGTATCTCCTCAAATAATCTAAACTTTTAATTTGTATTAAGCTAGTTGTCACCACTTATCTTATAACCAGCTGTTATATATCAACTGGAGTCCTTGTGTGGCGCTGTGGGTTAATGAGCTGGACTGCAAGGTCGATATGAACCACAAGGTCTACGGTTCAAGCTCACCAGCCACTCCTTGGAAACCCTATACAGGATCGCTATGGGTTGGAACCTATTTGATGGTACTTAACAACAACAATATACCAACTATTTTTCGGTTTTGCTTAATGACAAACACTACAATTTAACTGTTCACAGAGTGTATATATAGTATTTAAGTCTCAAAGCCAGTTAAACTAGTCACTATGCAATTATCTAAACAAAGTACACCATTTAAACATTACTTTTCTAGGAAAGGATCTTTCAGGTTCTTAGCCAGTAATTCACAAAGTGAAACAAAGAAAAGCAAGACAAACAACGGTTAGAGACGGCAGATTCGTGTTAATCAGAACAACCACCAACCTGGTCTGGATTCTTTGACCTTGGAAACTCTACTGCTGAGATCGTAACCTAAGATATCCTGCCCCTGGGTAACATGGTATTACAGCGGTTCCCTAATAGACACGTAAGTTCACTGGTTAAATAAGGCACAGCACACTTTGTTAAAACTGGGACAGTTTGTTAAAAAGAATGCAGTCTCTCTGTAGATAATGGTGTAACACTATCTCCATGATGATTCATAATTCAAAAGAAAAAAAAAAGGGTAAGTATGAAACAGTGGGCAATGGATGTAAATGGAAAAGAAAATCGGAACAGAAGCCTACTACGTATGTATATGCATGTCTGCACAGACATAGGTGATCTCTAGAAAGGGGCTCGAGACACAGAGGACAGAGACAGTAGTGTCTCTGGTGGGTTAACTGTGACTGGGGAGAGGACACACGGGGGGCTCATGCATCACTCTAACCCCACTGTACCTTTGCAATGTTTTATGGTACATCTATTTCAAAAACAGCCTACTACTTTGTAAAATATGTGAACCCTGGTATTCTTGTTGTAAAGTGCCATCAAGTAGGCTCAGACACACAGCAACCCTGTATACAGTTTCCGAGACTTTTACAATCTTAGCAGGAGCACACAGCCTCATCTTTCTCCCGAGGAGCGGCCTTGTGGGCTCAAACCGCTGACCTTGTGGTTTCACAGTCCAATGCTTAATTAGCCTTTAGAGCCACCGTACTGCCCCCTGCATTATACATTTGACTGCTTACTTAGCTCTGCCATTACCTTTCTATTACATTTGGGAATAAACCGGAGAAAGAAGCGATGATTTTCAATAGAGAACCTTACCTTGAATATGATTACAATGGGGATATCTTCTGACAGTGTGTTATGCCTCAAGTAAAACCGTCCCTGCTTCACTGCCATATTGGTTCTGCTTTTCTTCTCGTGGGTAGAACTGCAAGGAAACACAGGCTGTTTAAACGACACTCGCACTTCAGATAGAGCACTCCTTTACTTATTCATTTAAGAAGAGAGTTTCAAGATAGTAATATGCAATCATCAATTGAGAAGATTCGACTGAGCAATAAAGATCAGTAAGGTCTTTTCTAATAAATTAATAAATGCTTTCTAAATGATGCAGCCCATTCCTCTTGCACAAACTTCTACAAATACTATAAATGTTTCTTTACCTTCGAGGGTACAGTGAAAATTTTGTGGGTAAGTTGTTGTTGTTAAGTACCATTGAGTTGGTTACAACTCATAGCAACCCTTTATAGGGTTTCCAAGGAGCAGCTGGTGGATTTGAACTGCCCACCTTGTGGTTCAAACCGACCTTGCAGCCCAGTGCACTACCCTGCAACACCACACCAGAATCAGCAATTCATTTGATCTGTTTCTCTTGTTTCTACCTGTATTGGTTTGATCCAGTGTGGGGCATGTATTCATAATCAATTCTATATAACTTGAAAAAAACTCAAAATGAGCTAGAAGCAAAATAAGGAAAACTATGAGGACATGAATTTGCATATTATGGTTATTAAATTCAAAATCCAATAAAACATCCAGAGTTTTGGTATAAAGTGAAGACAAAATGTCACAGTATACTAACGATAAGACATTAAGGAGATCTCCATCTACTGGGATCTCTGTTATATGTAAAATTCCTAACGAGTTAAAAACATTAAAAAGAATTAATCAACAATAATAGTTAACTGTGGTGCCTTGAATTTACTTGATATGACTTTTCTACTCAGTATCTTCTTAATTCCCACCAAGTGACTGGGTGGGACTATGCAAACAAGACTTTGAGGCTGGGAGTGGTTCGTTTTGCCGCCCCTACCAGGTTTAAAAGGAGCCATCTCAGAAACAAGACCATGAAAACAGGAGAGCATGAGTGGAGTGTGCGATCCCTACCTAGAGAAGGCCCGACAGCAGAGGCAGTGAGTGACAGAGGCATAACATGGAGCAGCAGCTGCAGGCATTTAGGCCCATGGACTGAGTAAAACTGTGCCTACAGGCAGGAGGCTGGCCTGCAGAATGTACCCTTTGCACATTTAAAGGAGCTTTGTAACACTTACCCGAACAGGGCAGAGGCCGAGGGGCCACATGACTGAGAGACCAAAGACAAGAGCAAGGTGTGCCTGCAGTGGCAGAGAAGAGGTGCTCCTGACTGGAAAACGGCTGCATCCTGAGTTTTTCTGATCCTGTTCATTTCCCTTAAAAATCCTATAATCTTTAGTATTGTTATGTGTTCTGTGTGGCAACTGCAAAGGGCTGTTGAACCCAGAGGTAAAGCAGAGAGCACTGTGGGAGGGATGGTTGGTGTCGGAATAAAGAAGATTGCAGGGGGAAGCATGTGTGACCTCCACCCGCTTCTTACAAATCAGCTTTGGACTGATACTAAATTTGATTCTCCTTCTCCTTCCTCCTTGTGAAGTCTATGGCAGTCAGACATGGCATCAACACAGTTTTTGCAGTAACACACAGGACTGCCCATGATACTGTGCACTGTTACTCATTTTACTTCCATTAGTGCTAATCTTCCACATAACAATAGACTTTGAAGTGTCATTTCCAAATTATGGATGAGAAAACAAAGGCTTACAGAAGCTAAGCAACTGCCCACCTCAGTGTCCAAGAGCTAGTCCACAGCAGCCTTGGGAATCGAATCCAGTGGCCTTAGCTCCAAATGTATGAACAGTGGGAAGGCACAGACTAGACAATGAAAAGATCTGGGTTCAAATGTAGGCGATCTGTTACAATGGATGTGACCCTGAGCTCCAGGCTGTAGAAGAGAAATGAGGCCACGTATCTTGGAAGGCTGTGGTGACAATTAAATGACACATGTAAAGCCCATTACCTGACTCAATGTTGTTAGTATTACCGCTGAGTTGAATCCGACTCAGTGACCCTGTATAGTGCTGGTGGGTTTGAACCACTGACCTGTGGCAAGCAGTCCAATGCTTATCCTACTGTACCACACCAAGACTCCAAATAAGTAGCAATGGTTAGATGCCTCTCCCTCAGTAAGAAAAAATCCACAGTGCCAGATTAATCTTTACATGCTGATATCTTTGCCAAAAGTCTTCCTATTCCCAAGCTCAATGACCTCCAAATTTCAACTTACATATGAGAGAAAAGAAGTTCCAGAATTGGCATAAGGGAAGCTATTGTAGAAAAATAAATATGTAGGGAAAAAAAAAAAAATGCCAAAGAGGCTGGTATTGAAAACTAACACTAAGATATTAGGTCCAGTACAACAGTCTCCAGATACAAGAGAGCTTGCGTTTCAAAAAGTTCGTAGAAAAAGGGAATGAAAAGTTAACACAATTTTTTCACGCATTTTTGGAAACCCTCTCTTATGTGTAGGAAAATATATGTTCAAACGATGTCTCACAAATTCGTGGCTGAAATCACTCTATAATTACTGATTCATGCATTGAACTACATGCAGAAGCAACTGGCTACCTCTGTCTCAAAAGACAGCCATCTGGCATTATGGAATTACGGATTTTCCTGAAGAAGGCCACATCTGTGTCCATACCTGGTGACTGAGGCACCTACTGCCCCTTTGCGGTCAGCTTCCACAATGATCCTGTTCTTAGACAGCTGCTCTTGGATGAGAATAACTTTTTCCACTCCTTTAACAATGAAGTAGCCACCTGCTCAAGGAAACAAAAGACGCATCACCACCTCCTCCTTAAGCAGTGACCTGAAGCAGAGCTACCATTGCTTTGTGGCTCCGTCGCTTATTTCTAAAGGGTTTGTCAATATAGTTTTAGGGATTGACAATACTATCAGCACATGATTTTACATAGGTACGCTTTTAGAGGAAAAGGAATGTATTTTACTTGCCTATGTATCACCAGTCCCTGAATATATTGCAGGTGAATAAAAAAAGTATGTTAAGTAAATTGGTATTCAGATCTCTGAAGCACAGAAACAACAAATAATCCTTAATATAAACTTAAATTTGCTGTTTTCCTAATAAATCAGTGGCAATGCTAAACTAATATTGGTGGTGGTTACATGCCGTGGAGTCGGTTCCAACTCATAGCCACCCTGTACAGGGTTTCTGAGGCTATAAATCTTTATGGGAATAGAAAGCCTCATCTTTCTCCTGCAGAACAGCTGGTAATTTCAAACTGCTGACCTTGAGGTTCGCAGCACGATTCGTAACCACTACGCGACCAGAGCTCCGAAGATTAGATTTCCAAAATAATATTCTATACTGTGGTGCTGTAGGATAAGCACTGGACCACATGGTCGGTTTGAATCGCAAGGTCAGTGGTAAAAACTCACCAGCCACTCCTCGGAAACCATACACAGGATTGCTGAGTGGGAACTGATGGAAAGGCAATTGACAATAACAACACTCCATAAAGGAAACCTGGTAGGATAGTACGTTACAAGTTAGGCTGCAAACCACAAAGTCAGCAGTTTGAATCCATCGGTTGCTCCATGGGAGAAAGCCTCAGAAATACAGTTGTTATGAGTTGGAAATGATTCCACAGCACACAACCATACGAAATAAAAACCATACAATATTTTCATACATTTGTTTTCATATAATTTAGGACAAAGTAAGACTTCATTACTGGTTTGATGCTATAGGATAAGCACTGAACAAGGTTAGAGATTCAAACACCAGCGACTACTTGGAAAACTATATACAGGATCAATACAGGTCAAAACTGACTCGATGGCATTTAACAAGCAAAAGCAAGGCAACATATCTGGCTTCTGGAATATTTTTGTCATGATCTGTTAAAGGCATGTCCTTTGTTAACTTCCTTAGAAATCCTGGGATTCTACATCAATGCAACTTTATAGGAATTAGATTAAACCAACTATATAAGAATATAAACCAATGTGAAAGAGGGAATTAAGAAAACTTTCTGTTAAGTGCTAGCCTAATTAAAAAGAAAGTTGGCAAGCAATATAATTATTTAAAATTTGGGGGTGGGGTGGGGGAGCCTTTTTGGTCACTTTCCTTAATTTAAAACAGCCTGGAGTTATATAATTTTTTCACACAATGAAAAACAAGTAATTTTGTAACACTGTTTGAGAATATTTGTTGTTGTTAGGTGCCATCCAGTCGGTACCAACTCATAGTGACCTTATGCACAGAAGAACAAAACACTGCCCGATCCTGGGCCAGCCTGATTACTGTTGCCACGCTTGAGCCCATCGATGCTGCCACTTGGCCAATCCATCTCATTGGGGGGTCTTCAACTTTTTCTCTGACCTTCCACCTTACCAAACATGATATCCTTCT
>NW_006408594.1:13310769-13313416 GCF_000296735.1 Chrysochloris asiatica
TGATTGCAAGGGTTGAAATGTAAAGGTAGACCTTCTATAGCAAGGAATGGAGTGATTAACTTTGCAGTGTAGGAGGAGGAGAAGAGCGGAGAGCGGGGCCCTACCCAGAGAAGCAGCGATGCCAGAGATGGAGGCAGAGACGATGATGTGGAGAGATGGAGGGGCTCTGTGCTGACCACCGGGGGCAGGCTTATAGGGTATACCCTTTGGTTGGTTGATGATGCATGGAGAGGATTGTAACTATGGCAATGAAATGATATATGATAGGCTGAATGTAAAACTAATGTTCTCCCATGTAAACTATCATGATTCACAATAAAACATTTAAAAAAACAAAACAACAACTATCTTGCAGGATACAAATAGAAGACTGGCAAACCATGGCAATAGTAATAATTTTTAAACTCAGAGTATTCAAATTTTAAATCTGAAATAAAAGATGTGACAAAGTATCTTTAGGGAATATAATATAATTGGAGCCAAATTTTGTGAATATAATTTTACCCAAGAAGTTCATTATTAAGTACAAGGCTGGTATTATTTTTTGTGGAAAAGTGTTATAATAACAGCATTAGTAAAACACAAGGCAAAAAAAAAAAGGATGTATGTGTAGGACGGGGGTGGGGACTTAAGATTGTAGTGGACATAAATTCAAAGAACAGAAACATACCTGGATCTAAAGGACATTCATTCAATTTGGCAAATTCTGCTGGCGTTTTCCCTGTAAGAACACAGTTTGAACTACGCAGCATTATGGGCATTCTGTTTAAAATAAAAAGAAAGTATCATGTATAGACTGTCATTGGCAAAAAGCTGAAAAATATATAAAACATGCAGTGCATATACCCTAATGGGGCAGCACTTCTGTTCCTCATGTTAGAGGAGACAGAAGAAACAGAAATTGCATGAACGTGCCCAGTGTAATTAGTTATTTTCCCAGGCACAATGCTCTTCTAGCAGAAGACAATGACTCACAGCTTGGGTTTCTTAAAACTGCTGCAGACAGGTTTTCACGAAGTCAGGAAGGAGAGCAAGTTTCCATTCATAATACACAAAAGGAGTTGCATTAGTTACTTAGAAATAACACAAAGAATTTACCAGAATTAACTACAATTGGAAGCAGAACTAAGAAAAACTTCTTAAAAAATATAAGCATTATATTGTTAAAATCTATGACTCAGCTGAATAGACTTGACACTATTGAAGACAGAATTACTAAATTGGAAAAGAGATCAGAATAGATCATCAAGAATGAATTTCACAGGCCACAGATGGAAGATCTGAAAAAGTTTGAGTCATGGAAGGAAAAGAAGTGAAGGCAGGAAGGTAAACAGAAACCTGAACACCAGTGTTCAATGCAGCACTTTTCACAACAGCAAAAAGTGGGACACCACCAAAAAGTCCAACAACAGATGATGGAGAAACAAAATGTGCATGTATATACAATGGAGCACTACTCAGCTTAAAGTGAAGTCCTGATGCAATCTGTAACACCGATGAACCCTGAAAACATCACACCGAGCGAAACAAGTCGCAAACGTACAGAAACCAATCACCACTCACTCATTTGCTAGTCTGTGGTACTGTGGTAGCTTGCATGTTGCTATGGAAACTATGCCAGTATTTTGAATATGGTGAACCAGTAGGGTCAACTACAATGGGTGGACTACAGCAGTGCTTCCAGACTAAGACTAGGAAGAAAGACTCGGTGATCTACTTCTTCAAAAAATGGCCAGTGAAAGCTTTACAAATAGCAACGGGACACTGTCTAATATAGTGCCAGAAAACAAGCCCCTCAGGATGGAAGGTACTTAAAATATGATTGTGGGAGAACTACTGTCTCAAAGTACAGTCAACCTTAATGATGTGGTTGGACTAAAGTTTTTCAGGACTTTCATTTGCTGATGTGGCACAACTGAAAATGAGAAGAAATCGCTGCCAACATCCATTAATAAATGGAATATGGAATGTACAAAGTATGAATCTAGGAAAATGAAGTTGTCAAAAATTAAATGAAAGGCTTGAAGATCGATATCCTGGCCATGAAGGACAAAGGACAATCATATGGTACACTGTTCCAGAAATAACTAACTGAAGAGGAAAGGTGTCACACTCATTGTCAGAAAGAACATTTCAAGATGCATCCTGAAGCATAACACTGTCAGTGATAGGATACTATCCACTGGCCTAAAAGGAGAATCAGTTATTGTAACTGTTAACTCAAAGTTATGTGGCAAACACAAACATCAAAGATGAAGAAACTGAAGATTTTTACCAACGTCTATAGTCTGATATTGATTAAACATGCAATCAAGATGCACTGATAATTACTGATGACTGGAATGTGAAAGTTTGGAAAGAAAGATTAGTAGTTAGAAAATATGACGTTGGTAACAGCAAAGAAGCCAGAGATTGCATGACAGAAATCTCTGAGGAAAAAATTCTGGCCACTTGGCAGTTAATAGCAAATTGTTTTTCATCTTAGTGTTCACTTATATTTATTTAATTCCAAACATGAGCCCTTAATGTCCACAGATAAATGTAATATTTTCCTAAAGCCAAAGACTGTAAAGGTTTCAAAGGTCAAGCCTTTCTCCAAAGGATTAACTGAAAATAGTTTAGCTACTTCACAGTTCTTTGTTCTACA
>NW_006408594.1:13313781-13322537 GCF_000296735.1 Chrysochloris asiatica
CCAGGTGTGCATTACAGGTTGGAGGGCATGCAGTAAAGATTACAGGGCAGTGAGTTGCTGCCTGCAGAGGCCACGATGCCTGTAGTCCCAAGTCTGCCCACCAGTGATGCATCCACCCTGGTTTCGGGGTGCCTCAGTGTCTCCCTCCTTCTGTCTTTCTGTGTATTCTTTCGCTATCACTATCGCCGCTGGATCTCCCCTCCTCGTGAACCAAACACTCGTGAACAACACAACTATGTCGAGGTCAGTCCCCGGCACCTCAAGGCCAGCAGTTCGAAACTACCAGCTGTTCCGCAGGAGAAAGATGAGGCTTTCTGCTCCAGTAAAGATTTACAGCCTCAGAAACCCTGTACAGAGTTGCTATGAGTTGGAACTGACTTCACGGCATACCACCACGACCACCACACACATGGGCCATACCAGATAGACTACACAGGAATCAAATAGACTATTTCTGTGGAAAGAGATGATTGTTGTTAAGTGCCATCGAGTCGGTTCTGACTCACAGCAACTCTGTATGGAGTTTCCAAGGCTGTAAATCTTTGTAAAAACAGAAAGTCTTATCTTTCTCCTATAGAGCAGCTGGTGGGTTCAAACTGCCAACCCTGTGGATCACAGTCCAGTGCTTATTCTACAATGCAGCAGCTAAACATCATCAGTCAGAATAAGGCTAGAGGGCTGACTACGGAACAGATGATCAATTGCTCAGATGCAAATTCAAACTCAAGTTGAAGACAAAACAAATCCATGACAGCGAAACACATTCATGAGTATATCCCACCTAAATTTAGAGACCATCTTAAGAAGAGAGTTTATGCACTGATAATTAATAACTGAAGATCACGAGTTGTGGGATGACATCAAAGAAATCGTACATGAAGAAACCAAAAACAGGTCATTTAAATCACAGAAAAAGAAAGAAAAGACCAATGGATGTCAGAAGAGACTGAACTTTGCTCTTGAATGTAGAACAGCTTAAGCAATTATTAAGTAGAAGAACTGAATAAAAGGTTTCAAAGGGCAGCTCGAGACAAAAAATAAAGTATTATAATGAAATGTCTGACGACCGGAAGTTATAAACCCAAAAGGGAAAACAAGCACAGTATTTCTCAAGCTGACAGAACTGCAGAAAAAAAACAAACCTCGAATTGCAATACTAAAGGATTCTACATGCAAAAATGTAAAAGCATCAAAAGAACATAGAGGGAATACACACAGTCAATATAACAAAGTTACCATAGTACCCCAGACTCAGTGTTGTCGAATACTGACCCTGAAAAGGGTTTCCAAGGCTGTACAGTTTTATGGGAGAAGAAAGTCTCATCTTTTTCTCAGAGGAGCAGCTGGTGGGTTTGAACTGCTGGCCTTGCGGTTGACAGTTCAGTGCTTAACCTACAACACCACACCAGCACTGGACTTGATTACAGCAACTCCCAAAGTGAGCCATAATAGGTTACCTGACACAAGCTGTAGTTTATGTATTGCCTATACATTGGACTGCAGTGTAAGTGGTTCAAACCCACCAGTCACTCCTTGGAAACTCTATTCAGGGATGCTATGAGTCAGAACTGAGTGAAAAGCACATAACAACAAACAACAATACCTCAAGTTCCCCACACAGCGCCCAGCAAGTAACAGGCAGATAATGTAATAAGCACTTTTAGGGTAGGAAATGCTTGAGTGGGAATTATTTGAACTAAGTTTAAGGTTCAACACCACTGTAAAGCTCACAATATTATGGGTTATGTCCATTTCTATATATTGCCCTAATTAGGAAAAGCATAGGGAAAAATGCTAGCTGATGCTATCAAACATTTTCCAACTTGTTTCAAGCAAATAAATCACTTCTTTCTTAAATATTGCAAATATTCTTTCTTAAATATCTTAAATATGGCAAAGCATTAAATTCCCAGGAAAATTACATGGAATCAAGCAAGACTACCAGCCCAGGAGAGTTCACTGAAAGCTCTCTTCCCTAGTGCACCTCCTTGACAGCTGGCATGATAGGAGAGAAAAGGTTTCATAATGAATAAACAGCTACCACCCTCTGTGCTGTGCACGTAAAGAGCCCTAGCAGGTCCATGAGCCCGCTTTCCAGATGAGGAAATGGGAAAAAAGGAACCTGCTTGAACTCATATTGCAATCTGGATTCCAGGTAGTCTGGCTGTTTACCGGGACATCATTTCTCACCTGCCGATGGGTAAGGCGTTGCGGATGATCCTCTGGCTGCCTCGGGTGTACTCGATATCCACTGTGATTGGGGCAGAGTATGTCATGTCTCTCAAACGGCACTGGAAAAGAGACAGACAGTTACTGCTCCTCCTCTCTGGAAATGGGTCCTGACAGCTTGAAAGAGCACTGTCTCTAGTGGACTTGTGGAGGAGTGTGACCCACAATGAATGCTGGTCTCTCTCATCGGAGCTGCTCCATGGCTGCCTCAGGACACTGAGAGCTACTGGCCTACCTCTCCCGGAGAAGAATGATGCCATGGACTCATCAGGGCATCCCAGAAACTCAACAATAAACTCAGTACTGATCTTCTCACCAATCCAATAATGCTATTACTAGCCTGCTTCAGTATTTTTGTTTTATAGCACTGAAAAACTCTTGACAAACCAGGTTCATGGAAAGTAATCAGACCAGGGTTATTGGTCAAAACCATTAACAACCAATACAATGATAGCTAAAGTTTACTCAGGGAACACAGTGACTCTGTAGCATAAGCACTGGACTGTAAGCCACAAGGTCAGCAGTTCGAGCATACCAGACTCTCCACAGGAGACAGATAAGGCTTTCTGCTCCTTCAATGATTTACAGCCCCAGAAACCATATGTTGTTGTTGTTAGGTGCTGTAGAGTTGGTTCCAACTCACAGTGACCCTATACAGGGTTTCCAAGGAGTGGCTGGTGTGTTTGAACCACCAACCTACTGGTTAGCAGTTCAGTCCTTGTCCTAGAGCGTCCCACACCAAAATCCCCTATACAGGATCACTGTGAATCAGAATCGACTTCACAACACTTAACACCAACAACCAAGTACACACACACATGGAGTCTGAGCCCACTGTGGCTCCCATGACTTCCCACCCACCCATCTGTTCTCCATTCTCCCCATCTCTCTAAGAATCAGACTCCCTTGGCATACTTCCTCTAATTGCACTAATACCCTCATCTTTCCTTAAACGTCAGGAAGGCTATTTGTGACAAATGTAGTCTCAGTCTTCTTCAACTACTTCAGTACTTTTTTGTCTTCTCCCTTCTCTAAACTTAGTCTATTAATGTAGTTCAGAAAGTGCCTTAGAAATTGCCAACAAGTTGCCTAGATCTTGAAAACCTAGAAAGATCTAGCAAAAGTGAATAGGGGTAAGGGGGAGCCAAATTAGGGCACTCAATTTCCCTAATTGCTATTTTAGCATTTCCTTTATACAAACCAGATGAATTTATAGAAAAAAAACAAACAAACACAAAAACATTTTCTTTCCTAATTCCCAATTATGGACATTAAATGGAAGAATCTGAAGAGAAATCCAGAGTCTGTTAAAGCCTTCTTTGTAGCTCTAGTGAAATCCTTGTATTTAACTTTTTTCATCATCTGACCTTCATCCTTTCCCTTTGCCTAACACGGTGCCCAGCTGACCCTCAAGAGTGTGCTTGTTCTGTGAGTGAATCTGTCACGGACCCAGTCACTGTGCTGGATCCAGGAGGAGAAAGCTCAGAAACAAGACATAACTAGGACACAATTTTGTAACAGTGCAAGATAATTGTGGTAAAATGACAAAATAAATAGTACAGAATTGTTCTTTAATGTAGCACAGCATTAAAGAGTGTCTACTTTTTAAATTATGTTTCTCCAATAAGAGATGTTTTCCCATCATTTAAAAATACATAACAAGGCCCAGATTTCTAGCTATAGCAAGCAAGTCTAATTAAAGTAAGGTTTATCATTACCTCATGAGGGGACACTGGTCTAGTTACATTGAAGCTTTCTTCAACATCAGGTAGTCCAACATAGATATTAAGGTATCTGAAAAACAAATTATTCTATTACCAAATATTACACTTCTTCAAAGAACGATAAAAAATCAAGCTACTTCCCTACCAAAATTAAGGATCAAGCTTTGACAAAGACTTATCTTGTTAGGATGAGAACAAATGTAAAATTATAGAGATATCTGTGGAGAAATAAATATAGCTTTTATAATGGTGGGGGGAATATACAAGTAAGTTTCAAAACGTTTGTGGAAAAATAGAATTAAATGATAATTAAAAATAGAGTTAAAAGTCCATGAACTTTTTCAAGCCTCGTCACAATATCAAATTATTTTTTAAAGCATTGTTAAATTTCTTAGCAAATTTTAACGGTAAAATAAAAAGAAATTCATGAATAAAAATATCTTAACTTTGTGAGTTCCGACTCACAGAGATACTGTATAGGGTGTCTCCGAAGCTAAGAAGGAAGCCCCATCTTTCTTCCAAGGAGTGGCTTGTGGGTTTGAACTACCAACCTTGTGGTTAGTAGTCCAGTGCTTATCCTACAGTGCCACCAGCACTCACTAAAAATGATATTTAATTTTAAAAAAAGCAAAGGGCAAAACAGTAACTAGCTGAATTACAAAATATGCCTTTTGGTCATTTAAACAAATATATAGTTTCTGTGTGTTTTGTGTACACCCAAAAAAAAATAAAGAGGGGACAGGACAGAGGTAAATACTGTTAACCCATAGTGCACGGAGAGGATTGTAATCATTGCAATGAAACAAAATATGATTGGTTGAGTGTAAAACATGATCTGCCCTGTAAACTATCATTCAATTCATAATAAAAGCTTTAAAAAACAAACAGAAAGAACACCTAAAATCTGTGTCCTGGGTTGAAACATGTTTCGTCCCCCCCGCAAATTCATGTCTACTAAGAATCTCAGAACGTGACCTTATTTGGAAATAGGATCTTTGCAGATGCAAAGTTAAGTTAGGGTGGGCCCTAAAACCAGTAAGTGAGAAGAGTAAACAGAGAGACACAGAGAATGGTGGGTCCATGCAGTCATAAGCCAATGAATGCCAGGAGTCAACAGAGGCTGGAAGAGTCCAGGAAGGATTCTCCCCTAGAGCCTTCTGAGGTGTATGTTCCTGCCAACATCCTTGCTTTCAGACTTTTCACCTCTGGAACTATGAGAGAATGAATTTGTTGCTTTCAGTAACCAGGTCATTTGTTATGGCAGCCCTATGAAAAACTAATAAACTGTTACCATCTGTGTAAGAAAGAATGTGAAGGGGGTGGGGAAATCTAGCTATCTGTTCATTTGTGAAAAAGAAATTAAAGAAAAGAAAAACCAAAACCTAATGAGAGTGGTTACCCACAGGGAGTGGCGAGAAAACGCTGACAACATTTTTGCAACAATTTGAGCAGCTAAGACTCACAGTGGCCCTGTATAGGATTTCCGAGGAGCAGGATACGCACTGGACTGCTAATCACAAGGTTGGTGGTTCAAACCCACCAGTGACGCCTTCAAAGCCCTATAACTATAATTCGGAACGGACTCAGAACCAATTAAAATCTGCTCCCAGCAACCTTAAAGGACAGAGAACTGCCCCACAGGGTTTCCAAAACTGCAGTTTTTATGGAAACAGACTGTCACTTCCTTCTCTCACGGAATGGTTGGAGGGTTCAAATTACCAGCCTTTCAGTTAGCAGTTATGTGCTTAGCCACTGCTAGGGCTCCTTTATAATTAAAAACCAGAAAACCCACTGCCTTGAAGACAATTCTGATTCATAAGGATGCTTTTTAAGGTGAGACTATCAGTCTGTACAGGAGCAGACAGTCTCATCCTTCTCCCTTGAGGCAGCCGGTGAGTTTGAAACACCAACCTGGCTGGCATTAGCAGCCCAATGTTTATCCACAGTGTAACTTCAGCACCTTAACTATAAGTATATACTACTAAACAGATAAAAAAGAGAATTGTTTTAGAAGGGTTTTGGTAGCAACTATGTTTAAGGAGCTCTGGTAGCGTAGTGGTTACGAATCGGGCTGCGAACCTTAAGGTCAGCAGTTCGAAACTACCAGCCGCTCCGCGGGAGAAAGATGAGGCTTTCTACTCCCGTAAGGATTTACACCCTCGGAAACCCTGTACAGGGTCGCTCTGGGTCGGAACCGACTCGACGGCACTTAACAACAACAACATGTTTTTTAAATATCAGACTTAAAATATCTAAGTAGGACTAGTTGATTCCTTACTTTAAATACCACATGGGGTCAGCATCACTTGTAACCTTTTCATTAGCTTTCATTATCTTCTTTATCTATAATGGGGAAAAAAAATATTAGGACAGATACAGGCTTTCAATTCTTACTTCATGTCTCTCTCGTTCTAAGATTTGATGCTTACCTCTACATTAATGAAATAGTTAAATGAATCTATATGTTGTTTCACAAGACCTTTCACCTAAGAGATAAAAAAAATTAAAAAATAGTTAGCAACGAAACAGCAGATTACATACTCTAACTACAAGTAACTATCAAATTTTTCTCAAAACCAAAAAACAAATGGAGAAAAAAAAAAATCTATGAATTTTATTTAGTAAAACTTGTCACTAAAGAACTATGGCGGGGGGACCCCAACGTTATCACTGAGCTCAATCTGACTTACAGCAACCCTGTAGACAGAGAAGAGCTGCCCAGCAGGGTTTACAAGGCTGTCACCTATATGGAAGCAGAATGCCACGTTTTTCTCCCCCAGAGTGCCTAGTGGGTTCACACTGCCAGGACTGGTGCTTATCCACTGTGCCTCCAGCACCCCACTTCTCCATTTTACCAGTAGCACACCGTCAGCATTTCCCACCTAGAGAAGCAACCTGATCCCTGAAGTTCAAGATAGAAGGGTTTGAATCCATCTGCGGACTCCCCATAAACTAATAAAGCAGGCAGAAGTTTCTCTGCATACTTTGTATTTTCAAAAATATTCAAAAAGAAAATACAGTGAATGAGCATCATCTCTTTAACACTCAAACAATGTCTACTATCTTTCTTCGATCTGGGCAATTTCATGACTTTCACATATTCAACAATCATCAACCATACACAAGTGGGCTTCAAAAAGTTCATGGAAAAATGTAATCAAAACAAAATGCAAATTTCCCACAAACTTTCTGAAGCCCCCTTGTATTTGTAAGTTGAGGAGGGTAGAAAGAAAGGTTGGAAATAATTACATTTGAAGTTGAGAGCTCAGTCAAACGAAGAAAGAGACTCTAACAGTGGCTTCCCTTTCTTACCAGTGTCAGTTAGCAATGATGTAGGCAGCACTGTGTGCTGCTACAAAAACCCAGAAACAAGCACATGGACTCCAAAGGCTTCCAACGGAAAGGACCATATGTGTTCATTTTTATACTAATCTTCAAAGAGAATTTGTTCTACATTTCTAGAATTAGTCCTGGCAGATAATCACAGAGCATTTGCTTTAAGTATACATCCTTATTGGGGAATCTCACTAGCTAACAAAGCAACTATTACAGTTGGAAAGAGTCCTTATTGTTGGGGAGGAAATCAGCTCTGGCACCCCTCACACTTAACAGTCATCCTGGAGACAATGCCTCTTCTGGGACAGTTCGTTAGTTACAGCATCACTGCCTTACATTTTCAGTCTCAACTGTTTCTCACACTCAAGCTTTTCCAGGCTCCGCAGCTGCCAAGGGGCTGTTCCTGACTGTGCTCAGCTTGTCCTTGTTCAACTAGACACAGGTATCCTCTGCTCACTAACATCTTCCACAAGGTCTGACCAGTGCATGGTAAGGCTACTTCCTCCCACTCTGGGATGTTCTAGAAATTCTAGCAAAGAAACCAAAGAACCCACCGGGGGTGGGGGGAAGAGCTGGCCCAGTGAGTTAAGCACTGGGCTGTTAACTATGAGGTTGGCAGTTCAAACTATCACCTACTCTACAGGGGAAAGACGAGGCAGTCGGCTGTAAAACTTACAGCCTTGTGGAGCAGTTCTACTCTATCCTATAGGGTTACAATAGCAGATTATCAACGAAACCAGGTCACATAGCTGACTCATAGTGCTTACAGTTAACTAAAACTCAAAGGGTAATTTTTATCTTCACACAAAAAGTGCTATTAAGTCAGATGCGCTCCATTTGGAACCTCAGCAAACTAAACACAGGGATTTCCTTCTGTCTCGCTTCACTGTTCTCATTTTAGCCTAGCAAGACTTCAAGTCTTGCTTCCGCTGGCCAACAGCAATGGCAGCCCTAGGCTTTGTGTCCTGTCTTGGTTTATGGAGAGCTTCAAATCTTTATTCTCTTGTTCAGGGACTAACATATGTTTGAGTCCGTCTGAGTACAGAAGAATTGTGACTTTAAAACACAAACATAAAATAAACAGTCCTACGTAGTCTTCTGTTTCTGGAGTCTCCTCTTGTGTGCCTTCAACTGTCTTCTTTTTTAAATAAACAACACTGCCCCTTCTCCTGGGCTTTCATATTGGTTCCTTAAAAATGTGATTACAAAGCAAACAATAAAAGATCCTTCCCTTGACCTTGTTGTTCTCAGGTAGCTTCCAGTCAGTTCCTACTCACAGAAGCCCTCTGCACAACAGAATAAAACACTGCCCAGTCTTATGTAATCACAACTGTTGTACCACTTAGTCCCCTTGCTACTGCCACTGTGCTCATCAGTCTTGTTGAGGGTCTTCCTCTTTTTCACTAACCCTCCACTTTATAAAGCACGTTGTTCTTCTCCAGTTACTGGTCCCTCCTGATGCTGCTG
>NW_006408594.1:13323437-13327270 GCF_000296735.1 Chrysochloris asiatica
AACTCATCCCCTATTGTATTTTGAGTGCCTTCCAACCTGAGGGGCTCATCTTTCGGCGCTTTATTTGATAATATTCTGGCGATATTCACAATGTTTTCATTTACCAGCATTGAATCTGACAAGGCCCTACTGCTATTCATAAGGGTTTCAGTGGCTAAACATTCCAAAATAGTGCGCTTCTCCTTCTTCCTAGTCTGTTTTAGTTTGGAAGCTCCTCTGAAACCTGTGCTTAATGGGAAACCAGTTGATATTTAAAATATCTTCCAGCATCCCAGCAATATGAAAGCCACCACAGTATGATAAACTGACAGACCTTACTAAGGTTTTATTTCACTTTCTGTGACCCCCTACTTTAAAACTCTCCAATAGCTTCCTATTGTTAAAAGAAAATTCAAAATCCTGAACACGGCTTTCAAATCTGGTCAAAAACTTGGCTCCACAGAGGTTCCTGGGACCATCAAGTGAGAAAAGCGGAATGTGGGACCCTACCCAGAGAAGCAGTGACACCAGAAATGGAGGCAGAGACGATGACATGGACAGATGGAGTGGCTGGGAACTCTGAACTCAGGGAGGGAGAGGGGGCTGTGTGCTGACGGCCGGGGGGCAGGCTTACAGGGTGTACCCTTTGGTTGTTTGATGATGCATGGAGGGGATTGTAATCATTGCAATGAAACAAAATACAATAGGATGAATGTAAAGCTGGTGTTCTCCCATGTAAACTATCACATAATTCACAACAAAACAAACTTAGTTCCAGATGTTTTCTTCAGCACTCCCTCCCTCTGCCTGTAAAAATGAACTTAAACCCCAAAGCCAGATGCTGTTGAGTCAATTCCAGCTCACTGTGACATTGCAGGACAAACCAGAACTGCCCCATAGGGCTGCCAACACTGCAATCTTTACAGAAGCACAGAGCTACAACTTTCTTCACGGAGCGGCTGGTGGGTTAGAACTGCTGATCTTTAGCTTAGCAGTCTAGCCCTCAACTGCAGCATGAGGACTACAAAAATCATCCTAGCAGGACAAAACTATTTATTTTTCAAGTCATGTTAATGGTTTGTCCTTGAAAGAGCTTTTCTTGACTTCCAAGTTAGCTGTTTTATAGCATTCTGTGTTTCCCCTTCATGACATCCACCAAATGTGTCATGCCTGGTAGTCATTAAGTTCCAGCAAGAAAGGGATCATCACTGCCTGGCTCCCACTACTTCTAAGCACACCGTCTTTACATGGACTTGAAGCCCTGCACTAACCTTATATCAACAGATCCTCTGGCTATCCACGCATGCATTTCAGCTAAACGGACCTGGTGCCTGTTTCCACAGACTGCACCTCCCCTTTCAGCTTTCTACCTCCTTTTCTTTTCAGCTATGGCTCAGGTCTCGCCTCATCTGGAGGCCCTATCTGACCACCAACGGCATCACTCGTGCCAGCAGCACCGCAGCTTCTATGACTCACACACGCTACTGCAAATCCTGTTCCCTATCTGAAGCTAAGCCCTCCTCTTCTTCCCCGCCCATCCACTGCCAGCAACTTATAGCAGAGATTTTGCCTTATATTGCCTTGGATTTCCAAAGCACAGCAAAAGACGCAGTTCAAAAATGTTTGCTGGTGATAAAATTTAATTTTTTAAAAAAGTTTTATTGTGAATTATGTGATAGTTTACATGGGTACATGGGAGAATAATTTTTTTTTTAAAGGCCTAGTTCTTTAATTTCTTAACCTGAAAAGTATCCGCTAAAGATTAAATGTAAAACAATTACCTTTAAAAATGCTGGAAGCAGCCTCCATTTTTCCTGCAAACCAAAATAAGAATATTAGAACACAATAGTTTCAGAATAAGTGATTTTAGTAGCCCAATGCGGTTTTTCACAGCAAGCAAAAAAAGAAAGCAGGCCAAAAGGATAATTTTTAAAATGTAACCACTTTATGGAAGTTTTTTCTAAAATATGTGTGTGTGTATACTCTAAATGTCTTAGGTGGTGTTGGAGGTGGCGGCGGTGTACTGTTGAGTCAGTTCCAAATCTTTACAGCTGTAAATCTTTACGGAAGCAGAAAGCCTCCTCCCATGGAGCAGCTGGTAGATTTGAACTGCTGACCTTGCGACTAGCAGCCCAATCCCAGATTGTGTCAATAGGATACCATTTAATCTTCTCTTGATGAGTCAAGATCCAAGCACTTGGCATACTGCTATTCTCCTGACCATCTGAGTAAGCTGGTTATGCCAGTCTGTGAGGGGCTTAAGGGGAGCTCTTCCTCCCTCACTCCCTTTCAACTAGGGCCTGGTCAGAGCTCACCGATAACCAACTTTCTTGACCTAGTAAATCCCCCCACCCTTTGGCTTAATATTTCCAGAAAGAGTCCTCTCCGTTCCTCATTTACCACTCCATCTTAACCTACCATAACCAGGTTCTGCCCCACCTGCCAGGGAAACTGCTCTAGCAAAGTCCACCAAAGCTATCAACTCCAGAGGCCTCCCGTCAACCCTCAATTCATATACCCCTTTCAAGGTAATGACCATGCGGATCACTCCTTTTTCTAACACTTCAGAGACATTCTCTCCTCCCTCTGACTGTGCCTTCTTGGCCTTCTTTTCCCCTGCCCACCCTGTAAATAAGGAGCTCTGGTAGCGTAGTGGTTACGAATCGGGCTGCAAACCTTAAGGTCAGCAGTTCAAAACTACCAGCCGCTCCACGGGAGAAAGATGAGGCTTTCTGCTCCCGTAAAGATTTACAGCCTTGGAAACCCTGTACAGGGTCGCTATGGGTCGGAACTGACTCCACCGAACATAACAACAACAACCCTGTAAATGTCCATCTTCTTCAAAGTTCAATGCTTGGAGACTCCTTTTCTCATCCTTAACTAGGAGCTGGGCATGGAGAATTTCAGATAACACTTGCTAACTAACCTCCATCTCACCTCTATCTACTTCTAGCTCCAAAAGCAAACTCTTTCAAGGGCAGTGGTCCTGTCTCTCTCTTGGTTACCAGCATCTGGTAAATAAAAGATCCTCAATAAATTACAAAAAATAAATAAACGAGTACCATTGCTCTAGTGAGAAATGGGCATGGGTATGTGCCCTACAACAACTGCCTGAGCAGTAGCACCTGGAGGACACGAAAGTCTCTCAAACTCAGTTATGTCCTAAATCAAAACCAATGCCTTCCTCCAGCCACTCTGCTGGCTCCAATCTTGATCTCAGCCACTCCCAGATCATGCCTCATGCTTCTCTCCTTGGCTCCTCTTGATCAATCAGAGAAGAAGTTCTACTGAGTCTACCTCTTTTTAACTTTCCTCACATCTATCCTTGCTACTGGGCCTGGACTCCTGCAATATTTCTTTGAGCCCGTGTCAACACTCATGCCAGAGTGGGCCTTCCCATGTATGCAGCTGGCCGTGTCATGTCTTCATGCCGCCCCTGCATCCTCTTGATGCCCACACTGCACACACGCATACAGCAACAGCCTCTGTGAGCTACAGGGAGCTACAAGCAGAGCCTTCTCACAGTTAGAGGCTTTTTACTCCTGGAGCTCCTTCTATTGGAAAGGTCTCTGCCACAACACACCAGCATGTCTGTCAAGACACAGTTGAGTTGTCACAATCCATGTCTCGGGATACCAATGCACCTCTCTGCCTTCTATCACGTGTTACTCATCTGCTTTATGTCGTCCCATGAAAACCTGTACACTCCTAGAAGACAGGGAACAAGCTTGCTAAACCTGTCCAAACCCTGGGAGTATACACCACTGGCCCGTAGTAAGCAGTCAACAAATAGCTGTCGAATGAATAAAATGATTACATGGCTCCTAACCTGTGTTCCTGGTGTGGCTCTGTGA
>NW_006408594.1:13328375-13330638 GCF_000296735.1 Chrysochloris asiatica
GATTCATAACCACTACGCTACCAGAGCTCCTTAGCTTGTTAAGATTATAGCCTAGTAAACCCTGAGGGCCAGTTCTCTGCCACATGAGGTCGCTATGACTGGAAATCAACTCGACTGCACCTCAAAACCACCTCATGAAGCCAAAAAGGCAAAGATCAAACTCACTGTTCAAATCCTCAGCATTGTAAGTGAGAAAGGGAACAAGGGGTCCCTCATCTCTACTTTGGAAAGGCAATGCAGTTCCTCCTCACATTCACCCACCTCATTCATTCACTCCATAAAAATGCATTATGGGTCAAGAACTGAGGATATAGCTGAGAATAAGAATTACGTGCCTAGAGAGAAGAAAAGCAAGGAGCTGCCAGCATTAAGCTGTACTGTGGTGGCCTGAGTGCACTACTGTGATTCTGGAAGCCAAGCCAGTATTTTAAACACCAGCAATGTTACCATGGTGGGCAGGGTTCACATGAGCCTCCAGATGAAGACAGACTTGGAAGAAGGAGAAGTAGACTGCTTCTGAATGTTTAGCCACTGGGCACTTTATGAGTAGCAGTGGTACACCATCAGATAGCATCACATACTGACTAGTGAAGCATGATGACTAGCAGAAGACTGTCAGACAAAGTCATATCATCATACTGTTATTTATTTAGTAGTGAGGATTTGTGTTTCCGTCACATTGAGGTGCAATCCATACTGAAGGCTGTAGTCTGCAGATGAGCCTCTTAGGTTGGAAGGCATTAGGCAAACCTGCTACACAAGATCTCTATAAAGTGTTAAAGAGCAAAGATATCAGTTTAAGGACTAAGGTGAGCCTGACCCAAGTCATGATATTTCCAATAACCTCATATGCATGCATGTGAAAGTTGGCCATTCTGGTTATAAAGGAGCATTCTGACTTTACTTCTTCCAATACAGATTTGCTTGTTCTTCTAGAAGTTCATGGTAGTTTTAATATTACGGAGTTGGAGAAGAATTTTTAAAATACCATGAACTGCTAGAACCACCAAATCTCTGTTGGAAGAAGTACAGCCAGAATCTTCTGCTCCTTAGAAGCCTGGCTATGTTGTCAGGAGGGAACAGTCCCTGGAAAAGGACTTCATGCTTGGTAAAGCAGAAATTCAGCAAGAAAGAGGAGGACCCCAACAAGTTGGAGTGACATAGAGGTAGCAGCAATTGTCTCAAGCCTAACAACAATTGTGAGGGTGGCGAGAGACTGGGCAGTGTTTCATTCTGTTGTGCAGAGGTCACTATGAACTGGAAACTGACTGATGCCACCTAACACCACCACCATCAGTGTTAGGAATAAAGGACAAAGACATAAGGTGATCCAAGATGATGGCAGTCAGACTCCTTGGAACATCCCTCTTACAACAAAGACACAAGAAAACAGTGAATCGGACAAGAAGACAACACTGAAATCCTGCACATGAAAGGGAAGACTGAAGAATCAGACTGAATGCCAAATGGAAGAGACTGTACAAAGACTGTACAAAGACAGCGCCCTCCCAGTTCAGCCATGTGGAGACAAAGTAAGAAGCATTCCCAGCCAAAGACCCCATCACATGATGCAACAAGCAAGAATTATTGTACACCCACTTCAACAGCCAGGCAGGAGTGCTCCTCATCCTGCAAAAGTTAAGTGTATTCATCTCACCCATAGCATCTCCCCAGCCCTCTCAAAGCAGAGGCCTCAGGACCTGTGGGGCTCTACACTCCCCTCATCTGCCCCCCAACACATGATATGATCGTGGTCAGCAGCACCCATGACCACCCTGTCCCCAGAACTGGAGTCCACAAACTGGTGCCTGGCCCTTCACTTAGCCTCTTGCTCTGGGGACTCAATAAATGAATAATACTTTGCTTAAAAACCATCTGGCAATAGAAGAAATAAGAGGTGAAATTAAAACAAAAAAGAATTTCTAGGATCCAACAAGAATGAAAACACAACATACCAAAACCTTTGGGATGCAGCAAAAGCAATGCTCAGAAATCAATTTATAGCTATTAAACACACACACCAAAAAAGAAAGGCCAAAATACATTAACCCTCCAACTCAAACAACTAGAAAGAAAACAGCAAAAGGAGTCCACAGTCACCAGAAGAAAGGAAATAATAAAGATTCAAGCAGAAATAAATGAACAGAGAACAGAAAATCAGCAAGGCCAGATGTTGGCTCTTTGAGAGGATCAATAGAAAAGCAGCAGAAGCCATTAATAAACGAGATGGGTGACATTACAATGTTGCTGTTGTGTCCTGGAT
>NW_006408594.1:13333023-13345706 GCF_000296735.1 Chrysochloris asiatica
TCAGGTGGGATATATTCAAGGTCATAGTTTGACTCTTGTGGACTTGTTTTCATTTTCTTCAGCTTCAGTTTGAATTTGCATATGAGCAACTGATGGTCTGTTCCACAATCTGCCCCTGGCCGTGTTTTGACTGATGACATAGAACTTTTCCATCGTCTCTGTCCACAGATGTAGTCAATTTGATTTCTGTGTATTCCATCTGATGAGGTCCATATGTATAATCTTCTCTTATGCTGTCTAAAGAAGGTATTTGAAGTGAACAAATCATTGATTTTGCAGAATTCTATCCTGTGACCTCCAGCATTTCTATCACCAATGCCGTATTTTCCAACTACTGATCCTTCCTCTTGTTCCCAAACTTTGCATTCCAATCTCCAGTAACTACCAATATATCTTTTTTGCATGTTTGATCACTTTCAGATTGATAAAGTTGGTAGAATTCTTCAATTTCATCCTCACTGGCTTTCGTGGTTGGTACGTAAATTTGAATAATAGTGGTATTAACTGGTCTTCCCTGTAAGCACACAGTCAGTGTTGTACCTCATGACTGATCTGGATATGTTCTTTTTGACAATGAATGCAACACCATTCCTCTTCAGTTTGTCATTCCCGGCATAGTAAACCATGTGGTTGTCAGACAAAAAATAGCCAATACCAGTCCATTTCAGCTCACTAATGCCTATGATATCAATGTTTATGAGTTCCATTTCATTTTTGACAATTTTCAGTTTTCCTAGATTCATATTTCATATAGTACCTGTTCTGATTATTAATGGATGTTTACAGCTGTTTCTCTTCACTTTGAGTTGTGCCCCATCAGCAAATGAAGGTCCCGCACGCAGGCTTTTCTCCCACAGGATTTACTCCATTCGCATCATCATGGTCAACTCTACTTTGAAGAGGCAGCCCTTCCCCAGTCGCATTTTGAGTGCCTTCCAACCTGAGGGGCTCATTTTCCGGCACTGTATCTGACAGTGTTTCTCTGCTATTCATAAGGTTTTCAGTGACTAAACATTCAGAAGTAGTTCATCACTCCTTCTTCCTAGTCTGTCTTCGTCTGGAAGCACATCTGAAACCTGTCTACCATGTGTGACCCTGCTGGTATTTAAAATACCGGTGGCATAGCTTTCAGAATCACAGCAACTCATAAGCCACCAGAGTACGACAAACTGACAGACGAGTGGTAGCATAAAGATGTAGCGCCTCAGAAATCCTACACAGGTTTACTGTGAGTCAGAACCGACTCAACAGCACACAGTAGCAGCAGCAGAGGCTTCTTTCTTCAGGTCTCTGAAGAAGTCACCCAGTCAGCAGTTGAAGAGGAAAACTCTGGAATCACACTGCCTGGGCCCAAATTCCAGATCAACCACTACTAGCATGCACCTTCTACACTGGTTTGCCAACTACTCCCTCCCCAAGATGTATTTTTGTAAACACCCTATGCTAATTCTTTTTGTACAGGAATGTTATTAGTGCAAAAATATGGTACTTAACCTCTTTGGGCCTCAAAATCTTCAGTGGCAAAATGGGGGTTGAAAATAATACTTATAGCATAATCGTGGTATGGTGTTGTAAGATCAGCACTGGACTGTGAACCACAAGATCAGCGGTTCAAACCCACCAGCTGCTCCTCGGAAACCCTATACGGGGTCACTATGAGTCTGCAGCACTAACAACCCATGTTAAGAGTAAACAGTGCTGGGCCCATAAACGCACAAGAAAATTAGCCTGTCTGCACCCATAAAGATTTAGTCTCACTTTGCAGTCCAGGCGCAGAGGTTCCTGGGACCATTAAAGAAGACCCTACCCAGAGAAACAGTGACGCCAGAGATGAAGGTAGAGATGATGACGTGGAGAGATGGAGCAGCTGGGGACTCTAGACCCAGAGAGGGAGAGAGGCTGTGTGCTGATGACACATACTTGACACAGACTTGCAGGGTATACCCTTTGGTTGTTTGATGATGCATGGAGGGGATTGTAATCATGGCAATAAAACCAAATACAATAGGATGAATGTAAAGCTGGTGTTCTCCCCTAGAAACTATCACATAATTCACAATAAAAACTAAAAAAAAAAAAGATTTACAGTCTCAGAATCCCAGAATTGGGTCACTGTGCGTCAGAATCAATTCAGTGAGAGTAGGTTCAGTGTTTTTTGAAGTGGTATGTTGTTGTTAAGGAGCTCTGGTAGTGTAGTGGTTACCAATCGGGCTGCGAACCTCAAGGTCAGTGGTTCAAAACTACCAGCTGATCCGCAGGAGAAAGATCAGGCTTTCTACTCCCGTAAAGATTTACACCCTCGGAAGCCCTGTACAGAGCTGCTATAGGTTGGAACCGACTCGACGGCACTTAACAACAACATGTTGTTGTTAAGAGCCATCGAGTTTCTAAACAGCAGCTGGCGAGTCTGAACCACAGACCCTGAGGTTCAAACCAACCTTGCAGTTCAGTGCTTTATCCCATAACGCCACAGGAATATGGCACAAACTGTAAGTGCTCAGTAAATTATTGAAGTGCCCTAGAGCAGTTGCTACTCATAGCCACCCTGTGTTGGATTTCCAAGGAGTGGCTGGAGAGTTTGAACCACTGACCTTGCGGTTAGCAGTCTAGTGCTTAACTTACACCTATTAACACTAAACCTTCAAGAGTTAAAAGTCTAGTAGTGCCTGATATCAAATGAGCTTTGGTAGCGCAGTGGTTACGAATCTGGCTGCTAACCTCCAGGTCGGCAGTTCGTTCAAAACTACCAGCTGTTCCGAGGGAGAAAGACGAGGTGTTCTGCTCCGGTTAAGATTTACAGCCTCGGAAACTCACTAAGAGTTAGAACCGACTCCACCGGGACTTAACATCACCTGTAGGCATTCACAGAATGTGACTGATTATATAATTAGACTTCATCGACATCATTATAAGGTGGTCTTTACCAGTAATAATTACCCTGATTATGTAACTCTCCTACTTAAATCCTTCAATTGCATCTCAATGCTCCCAGGATAAAACTCAAGCTCCTGCCTAGCAAAGCCTTTCATAATGAAGTTCCTTCTCTATCCTTTGTCTTTCATCTCTTCTCTTGTTTTCTTCATTCTAGTACTGGATTTTATTTCCTCAACAACACGATCATTCTGCCCCGAAGGTTTCAAGTGTGCTCTTCCCTCTATGGTTAATCTCTTCCTTATCTTCTCCAGCCTCATTTCTCCACTTTCCCATTCCATACCAACCAAATATATTTCCAGAAAATAAAACGTCAATCGCTGGACTTCACTAGACAGCTTCTTAAGGGGAGTTTACCCGTAACTTCTGAGAAAGTGATGAGTTACGGGACTTCTGCCCAGAAAAACAAACACACGCGGGCAAATTTTACTCAAGGAGTATCAAATACCAGCCCAAACGTGAACTAGAGGTGAACGGCGAGGTTTCTCGCCTAGGATTCAGAGGATTTGGTTGGATCGCCATACCTAGTTGTGAAAGCTAGTGAAGGCGGTCAGCACTCCCTCGGCCTCAGGGCGCTCTAAGGCCGAGAAGGTGTAATACGTGCCCTACGTGTAATGCGTGTAAGAAGGCCAATCCTCCCCGAGACCCCGTTTCCCAAGCCCGGCGGCTGCACATAACTCTCCTGGGCTCGGCCCTTCCACGTGCAGGGTTCCACCCGCACGCCAAGAGACCAGGACTCGCGGGCCTGTGAGCATGCGCAGAAGCCGCCGCCACCCCTCATCCCCCATCAGCGGCGACAGCTCTCAGGGCAACGCCTCCTCAGTACGGATCCCGGCCCCTTCCGCTCCTGCCTGCCCGGCGCTCACCTCAACTGTAGGGATGGGAGCAGCAAGCTGCTCGGGGGTCAGGTTCCCAAACTCCTCCGCGAGCACGTCCATTTGCTCACTTTGTTCACGACGAAAGAAGCAGCAGACAGAACCCTCACACCCGCCGTCGCCACTCCATATAAACTACAGCACGCGTGGAGAGCGGTGCGCGGAAGCCTAAACGGTCCCGCAGCGCAGCTTCATCAGGGGCGCGAAGAGAAAGGTTCCGCCTGCTCCCGGCCCGAACCCGCGGTGGAACCCGGATGTGGCTGAGACGGATCCGGGGAGAACTGCGCCCCCTGGTGTCATTCCTGGATAATCCAACCCCTAGCCAAAAAATTCCTTTGTCAATGATAATGTTGAGTTTGTTCTGATTTACAGCGACCCTGTATAGGAGCAGCTACTAGATTTGAATTGCAACCTTGTGGTTAGCAGTCAAGTGCTTAGCCTATAGCAACAAACAAGCATCTTGACTGTCATTTTTAAAATAATTCAAAGAAAAGTGTAAACGGATAATTTGCACAACTTGGGCCAACAAGGCAGATGTATTTAATTCATATGAAACTGCGTTGTATGAAAAAATAGGAAACTTGGCAAATGCCACTTAATAACGGATTGGTTACATAAATTGTACTCACCACGTGTGGTGGTTATGTGCCGTGGAGTCGGTTCCGACTCATAGCAACCCTGTACAGGGTTTCCGAGGCTGTACATCTTTACCGGAGCAGAAAGCCTCATCTTTCTCCCACTTTCTAACTGCTGACTTTGCCATTCGTAGCCCTGATTCGTAACCACTACGCTACCAGAGCTCACGTGTAATAGACTATTAGGTTATTGTTGCTAGATGCCATCATAGCAACTCTGCACACCTTCCTGACTTAAAACCATTTAGTATCTGCTTGTTCTGGCCTAATGACTCCCTTCGATTTATACACAGGTTCCTCATGAACACAATTAAATGTTCTGTAATACATATTTTCCTCAATGTTGTCTAATGTTTGTCATGCTCCACACAGTTGTAGACTATTATGCAAACATCAAAATTACCTCAAAGTGAGGAAGAATGAACAAATTTGAGAGGAGTATTCCAAAAGTCTAAAAAGAAGATTCAAGAATAAAGAAAAGTCTGAAAATGGTGGGTTATTAAGTAATATTAGAACAGCTGGTTATCCATAAGAGAAAAAAAAAAAAATCTAAGTAAATCCTATATGACTTGGTGATGGGGGTGGTTATGTGCTGGGGAGTCGTTTCCGACTCATAGCGACCCTGTACAGGGTTTCTGAGGCTGTAAATTTTTACGGGACCAGAAAGCCTCATCTTTCTCCCATGTAACAGCTGGTAGTTTTGAACAGCTGACCTTGAGATTAGCAGCCCAACTCGTAACCACTATGCTACCAGAGTTCCTTCTATATGGCTTTAAATGACATAAATTTACTGTCTGACAGTTCTGGAAATCAGAAGTTTTAGAATTACAGTGTTGGCAGACTGTGTTCTTCCTGGAGGTCCTAGAAGAGATTCTGCTTCCTTGGCTCATGGCCCTTGTCTTGCATGGACTGTGTTCCCCAAAATATGTGTCAGTTTAGCTGGGCCATGATTCTCAGTGGTTCAGTTCCATAGCTATGTAACGTGGCAGTTATGTGATGATTCCCCATGATGTGACCTGATGTAGTAAACTAGTAAGAAGATGAAGGGGTGGATGAAACACCCTTAACCCCATGGCAGCCCTGATTTCAGGTAAGGGAGTTTCCCTTTGAAGCCTGTAACACCTTTTACTTGTTGTTGTTACGTGCCGTCGAGTCGGTTCCGACCCATAGCGACCCTGTACAGGGTTTCCGAGGGTGTAAATCCTTACGGGAGTAGAAAGCCTCATCTTTCTCCCGCGGAGCAGCTGGTAGTTTCGAACCGCTGACCTTTAGGTTCTCAGCCCGATTCGTAACCACTACGCTACCAGAGCTCCTTTTACTTACAGAAGATAAAAAGAGAGAGGGCTGAACAGGGATCAGAGGGACCTACTACTAACAAGAAGGAAGAGTCACGAGTTTAGTGCGTATTTAGGACCTGGGATCCTTGCACTACGAAGTTCCTAGATCCAGAGGAAAATTGATGCCAAACAGAGAAATCTTCAAGGAATGTCAGGCCTACAGAGGCCGAAAGGAAACAAGGGTCTTTCCCCAAAGCCAACAGAGAGAAAGCCTACTCCTAGAGCTGGAGCTCTGGATATGAACTAGTCTCCCAAACTGTGAAAGAATAAATTTCTGTTTGTTAAAACCATTCACTTGTGGTGTTTCTGTTAACACAGTACCAGAAAACTAAGACAGCCCCCTGCCACCGTCAAAGCCAACAGTGGCTTCACTCTGACCTCTACTTCCTTCATCCTCTTCTGACTCAGCCTTGTGATAACCCTGGATAATCTAGACTAACCTCCTTATCTCAAGATAACTAGTTTTTAAATGCAATCTATTGTGGCTTGAATGAAAGTTTACAGAACACATTCGTTTCCATTCAACAATTTATACACATTTTGTTTTGTGGCATTAGTTGCAGTCCTCTCAGTGTATCAGTGCTCTTCCCACTTCCTCCCTGGGTTCTCTGTTTCCCTTCATCCTTCTTTCCTGCCCTTTCCTGCCTTCTGAACTTTGCTTTTAGGAAAATGTTGCCCTTTGAGTCTTGTGTGGTTGATTATTCTGAGGAGTTTGTTCCTCACAGGTAATCTTGTTCACTCCTAGGCTTCTCTGTTATTTGACTGAAAGGAGATAGATGCCCAAGGGTCGATTCAGTTCCAGGTTTGAAGAGTACCAAAGGGCCATAGTCTTGGGTTCCACCAGTCTTTGATGATCAGTACATGTGATCTTTCTTCTGTCAGGATCCTAACCCTTAGCCCATTTGAGTTTCGTGTTGTACATATGGAAATAATGATAGAGCCTGCTTGGCCTGGCATCATGCAGTTAAATGAGATGATTTAGATGAAGTACTTATAGAAGCTCATGCCATGTAGTTAGGGTTCAGTGGTTGTTGTTGTTATGTGCTGTGGAGTCAGATCCGACTCATAGCGACCCTGTACAGGGTTTCCGAGGCTGTAAATCTTTACGGGAACAGAAAGCATCATCTTTCTCCCGTGGAACAGCTGGTAGTTTTGAACTGATGACCTTGAGGTTGGCAGCCTGACTCGTAACCACTACACTACCAGAGCTCCAGGGTTCAGTGTTTACTGCTGTTTTATTATTATATTCCAAAAGACAAATAAGTAAAAGATATTTGGATTCTCCACTAAGCCTGCAAGTGTTGCTGCTGGGACAGATTCCTGGATTTCTTTTCTTTTCCATAAAGCCTTAAAATAAACCCCTGTATCTTTTGCCCATGAAATCATAAGCTAAAAACGAAACACTTTGAAATGAAAAGATAAATCTTGGCACAGAGAATAAGAGAGTACAAGTTGATAATGCGAATGCATTCCTTAAACAATCAGATGAAAGACCGGAAGATAAAGTCATAACTGATTACTAAATGAAACGAGAACATGTTGGGTTATGCCATTATCCTTTGAAGTTGACATCAAGGACAATAACTGTGACCTTTCATATATCCTTGAATCGCTCTCAATGACAATATTGGGCTTAATGAGTTTGGGCCCTAATGCAATATGGCAATTTTTGGTCTTATGTACCTAAGTACTGGATCGTCACATTTCACAATACTAAAACCTTGGAAGCTTGAAAGAGATTTAGGATTTATAAATCAAACACATTGCAATGTATTCTGGCTAAATTATGCTTCAGATGATTTCAAATGTACTGTCCCACTTGGTTCTCATATCTGTCTGTAAAACCGGCAGGTAGTAGGGTAGCTATAAACCCTATATTACAGATCAGAAGACTGACAGTTAGATTCAAAAATTGATTTGAATCCATACAACTCTTAAGTCTCAGTGAATTCAAACTCAGGCTTGCTCCTTTCCCTGAATATTGAGAGAGTTTTGGGAATTTAACCCGGCACTGTTTCGTTCTGTTGTGCATATGGTTGCTATGAGTCAGTACGGACTTGATGGCACCTAACAACAACAACAACATACCCACAGATAGCACTTTAAATTTAAGAAAGATACAAGTCAGAGATTAGATTGCATTGTACCAAAGGTAGTATACCTGCTCACGGCAGACTCCACGGCAGACTTTGCCAGCCAACCAAAGAATGCTCTCTACTTATCCTGGATTCCTGTCAACATTCTTTTCAACCCATTTTCATGAAGAAAAGTTTCACTGGGACTTATTCAAGGAAGCCAGGGGAGGGAACTGAGGTAGAACCTGCTAATGCTTACCAATAGCCAACCCAACCTTTCTCTCCAGGAAACAAAACTAGATGACATTTCCTGCTTCTCTTGCAGTTGCGGTCACATGACTGAGTTCTGACCAAAGGAGTGGAGCATGGCTAGAAGTAGACAATCCTTTCTCTCTTTCTCTGCTTGCTGACTGAATGGAGAAGACTGGAGATCTAGTGGAGGGCAGAGTCCACAGAGGGATGGAGCTTGGGTCTCTGAGTGGCTGAATGGAATCACTGCATCCCCTGCTTTGGCTATAACATGAGAAGGAAGCTTCAACTTAGGTCTATGAGATTTTGGAGTAGCTTGTTCAGCAGTTGTCGCTATGTGAACTGATGTGACACTGCCTTTCCTTAAATCATCATTTGGTAGCCTTCTCAGAAACAACAGTGGATTGGGAAAGCTCTTCACACATTTCTCACATTCAAATTTTAAAGATCTAATGAATGTACATTACACTGCTTTTTTCTCTGTTCCCCCGCCAACTCCTTTCTTCTATTCCATGTACATGAGATCATAGCCACCTGATCTGTTACCCATGTAAATGAGATCATAGCCCATGTAAATGAGATCACAGCCACCTGATCTGTTACCCATAGACACAACACAGTATGCACAGCAGAAGGAAACACTACCCTGTCCTGCGCCATCCTCACAACTGCTGCTATGCTTGAGCCCACCGCTGCTGTCACTATGTCAGTCCACATCATTGCGGAATTTCCTCCCATTCTCTGAGCCTCCAGCTTACCAAGTATGATGTTCTTCTCTAGAGACTGGTCCCTCCTGATAATATGTCGACATCTGAGCATCGTGGCCTCTAAGGAGCATTCTGACTGCATGTCTTCCAAGACAGATTTGTTTGTTACTCTGGCAGTCACTGGTACTTTTAATATTCTTCTCTAACACCATAATTCAAATGCATGAATTCTTCTACATTCTCCCTTACTCATTATCCAATTTTCACTTGCATATGAGGTGATTAAAAACACCATGTTTTGGGTCAGGTGCACCTTAGTCCTCAAACTAACATCTTTGCTCTTGAACACTTTAAAAAGGTCCTTTGCAGCAAATTGACCTAATGTAGTATGCTTTTTCATTTCTTGATTGCTACTTCCATGAGTGTTCATTGTGGATTCAAGGAAACTGAGGTCATTGAATCTATCTTTTCTTCATTTATCATGATATGGTTTATTGGCCCAGGGCAAACCAGAGGATATTTGTTTTCTTTACACTGAGGTGCAAATTATACTGAAGGCTGTGGTCTTGGATCTTCATCAGTATTTTAAGCCCTTTTCCCTTCCAGCAAGCAATATTGTGCCATCTGCAAATTGGGGGTTGTTCAAGGAGCTCTGGATAGTGTAGTGGTTATGAATCGGACTACGAACCGCAAGGTCAACAGTTGGAAACTACCAGCTGTTCCGCGGGAGAAATATGAGGCTTTCTGCTCCCGTAAAGATTACAGCCTCGGAAACTCTGTATAGAGTCGCTATGAGTCGGAATCGACTCCACCCACGGCACATAACCATATGAGTCTTACTCCAATCCTGATGCTACATACTTCTTCATATAATCCAGCTTCTTGGAATATTTGCTCAACATATAGGCAAAAGTATGGTGAAAGAATACAACCCTGGCACACACCATTCTTGATTTCAAACTATTTGCTATCCCCTTGTCCTGTTCTAATGACTGACTGCCTCTTGGTCTGTGTACAGATGAGCACAATTAAGTGTTCTGGAATAACCATTCATCAAAATCCTATCCATAGTTTGCCATGATCCACACAGTTGAAACCTTTACCATAGTCAACAAAGCACAAGTGAATATCTTTCTGGTATTCTCTGCTTTCAGTCAAGATCCATCTGACATCAGTGATGATAGCCCTTGTTCCATGTCCTCTTCAGAATCAGGGTTACATTTCTGATAGCCCTTGTCAATGTCCTTTTGCAGCCATTTTAAAATTATCTTCAGCAAAACTTTATTGCATGAGATATTAATGGTATTGTTGGAGGGTTTCCATGGTCTGTTTGGTCACCTCTCTTTAAAATAGGCACAAATACAGACCTCTTCCAATCAGTTGGCCAGGTAACTGTCTTCCAAATTTCTTCTCAGATGAGTTAGTGCCTCCAGGGCTGCATCAGTTTGTTGAAAGATATCAATTTGTATTCCATCAATTCCCAGAGCCTTGTTATTCACCAAAGCTTTCAATGCAGATTGAACGTCTCCCTTCAGTACCATCAGTTCTTGAGCATATGCTATCTCTTGAAATGGTTGAACATGAGCCATTTCTTTTTGGTACAGTTACTTTGTGTATTCCTTCCATCTTCTTTGGCTGTTTTCTGCATCATTCAATATTTTGCCCATGGAATCCTTCAATATTTCAAGTCAAGACTTGAGTTTTTTTCTCCAGTTCTTTTACCTTGAGAAATACTGAGAAAAAATTGTTCTTCCATTTGGTTTTTCTAACTCCAGGTCTAAAAACATTGCATTCTAATACTTGATTTTTGAAATGTTCTGTTCAGTTCTTTGACTTCCTCATTTCTTCCATTCACTTTAGATTCTCTAAGCTCAAGAGCAAGATTCAGAGTCTCTTCTGACATCCATTTTGGCCTGTTCTTTCTTTCCTTTTAAATTACCTTTTGCTTTCTGCCTGTATGATTTCATCCCACAGCTCTTCTGGTCTTTGGCCATTAGTGTTTAATGCATCAATCTGTTCTTAAGAGGGTCCCTAAATTCAAGCGGGATATATTCAAGGTATATTTTGGCTCTCATGGAATTTTTTTTTAATTGTCTTCTTCTTCAGCTTGAACTTGCACCTGAGCAATCGATGTCTGTTCCTGGCCTTGTTTTGGCTGATGATATTGAGCTTCTCCATTGTCCTTGCCAGAAATGTGGTTAATATGATTCCTGTGTACTCTGTCTGGTGATATCTGTGTGTATTTGGTTAGTTATGTGCCGTGGAGTCGGTTCTGACTCATAGCGACCCTGTACAGAGTTTCCAAGGCTATAAATCTTTATGGGAGCAGAAAGCCTCATCTTTCTCCAGTGGAACAGCTGGTAGTTTTGAACTGCTGACCTTGCAGTTCACAGCCTGAGTCATAACCATTACACTACCAGAGCTCCTTATCTGTTTAAAAACACAAGTGTTTGCAATGAATGTAATTGGTCTTGCAAACTTCTCTCATATGCTCTCCAGCATTGTTTCTATCACCAAGGCCATCGTTTCCAACTACTGGACCTTCCTCTTTGCTTCCAACTTTCACATGTCAATCATCTGTAATTATCAGTGCATCTTTGATCCATTTCAGACTGAAAAGTTGGTATAATTCTTTAATTTCATCATTATAGGGTTCAGTGGTTGATGCATAAATTTGAACTATAGTTATATTAACTGGTCTTCCTTGTAGGCAGATGGCTATTATCCTATCACAGCATTACACTTCAAGATAGATCTTGAAATGTTCTTCAACTTTACTATGCCATTCCTCCTCAGTGGCATATCATTTGTTGAATATAAACCTAATGATCTGCTCTATAAATGTTCACTCAACTCACAATAAAAAGTTAACAACAAAGCAAAACAAAAAACACATGGAGACTTAACAAGATGTCAAAAGAGAGAAAGATGTAACATAAAGTTGTTGTTAAATGCTGTCAGGTAGGCACTGAATCATAGTGACCCTGCACAGGGTTTCCAAACAGTCCATTTCAACCCACTAATGCCTAGGATGGAGTCCTGGTGTGGCGCCTTATGATAAGCACTTGACCTCAAGGTCAATTTGAACTGCAAGGTCAATGGTTCACACTCACTGGCTGCTTCTCAGAAACCCTATACAGGGTTGCTATGAGTCAGAACTGATTCAATGGCACTTAACAACAACAACAACAACAACAAATGCCTAGGATATCAGTCTTTGTGCATTCCACTGCATTTGTGACAACTACCAATTTCCCTAGATTCATACATCATACATTTCATGTTCTCATTATTAATGGATGTTTGAAGTTGTTTCTCCTCATTTTGAGTTACTGTCCATCAGCAAATGAAGGTCCTGAAGCTTTGTTCCATTCAAGTCATTATGGTCGACTCTACTTTGAGAAAGCAGTTCTTCTTCTGCCATATTCTGAGTACCATTCATGTTTCCAGTGGTCAACCATTCAGAAGTAATCTACCTCTGAGAGTGACTGGTGGGCTTGAACTGCCATCTTTGTGTTTATCAGTCCAGTACTTTTCCTAACACACCACATGTGAATTGTTTAATATCTCTCTTCTAGTATTAGTCTTTGTAACTCCCACCAAATGACTTTTTCGGATGGACCTGAATGATTGAAGATAAAAGACACAGAAGGGTGATATAAGGCAGTTGTTAATGACTGTTAAAACAGTTGTGATTATAAAAATTTGGAACTCTAACAGAGGTATCATATTAGATCAGTAGGATCAGCAGTTTGGCCATCTTGGTGTATAAGGAGCTCTCTGGCTGCACTTCTTCCAAAACAGATCTATTGGTTCTTTTGGCAGCCCATGGCACTTTCAATATTCTCCTCCAACACCATAACTCAAAAGCATC
>NW_006408594.1:13347041-13358234 GCF_000296735.1 Chrysochloris asiatica
AAAAAAAAAAAAAAAAAGATTGGCACAGTGGTAGTAGCACTGGGTTCATGTAACAATTGTGAGGATGGCACAGGACTGGACAACTGGGCAGTGTTTTGTTCTGTTGTGCATAAGGTCACTATGAGTCAGAACCAACTTGGTGGCACCAACAACAGCAATTTCACTCAGCATAGTGTCCTCCAGGTTCATCCATGTTGTGAGTTTACTAATTTGGGCTTCCATTGCTTTGAATCTATTCCTTTGCCCTTAAATGTATTGTCCATTTCTGAAATTTTAGTATTAATCTTCTGAATTTCTAATTGCAGGTTTTATATGGTTTCAAAATTTGCATTTGTTTTGCCTGTCTGTAGTGTTTTCTTGAATTCTTCTAAAATTTTTTCCTTTTTTCTTGCATTGCTAGATAGTTCTGTCCATCCTTTGAAGGAACCTAAATATCATCTGTTTGCATTATTTTTCAGTTAGCTCTATTACGTTTTTTCCTTAGAAACGTTTTCTGGTTTTGCATTTTGGTCATTTGTTTGAATCATTCTTTCTTGTTTCTTTGGGTGAGCTAAAATTGTTTGTTGTGTCCAGGGTATTGTGGTGGTGTCATATTTGTATTTACATTATTATTGTACGTTGATTTGTTCTTAGACACTCACAAGTGTCTCCTGTGGGCATAGGTAGAGAATGGAAGCAGGGGCACCATTCTCCCTTCGTGCACTGCGGTTTAGGGTAGATTTGGCTGGTGTTGGCTGCGATTGTTGATCATATGGTACAGGAGGTGGTATTGGTTTTTCCCCAGTGGATGGAGCTTCAGAGGGTACAGCTGTGGTTCTGCTGTATGGGCACATACACCTGTCTCCTGTCAGGTGGCAAAGAAGAGACATCCCTCTCTCTCCCCACTCTGGCACACACACACACACACACACACACACACACACACACGAAAACAAAACAAAGCAAGCAACCAACAATGAAACCAGAAAATAATAATGATGAAAAAAGAAAAACAGGTAGCGAACAGGAAAGAATATAATAAATAAAAAGACAAGAGGAACAGAAAAGTGGAACTATAGACGATAAAGAGAAAATAAGAGGAAGAAAGAAAAATACTTAGAAAAAACAGGGGCAGGGTGGCTAAAAAAACAATGCGACACTGGCCACGTTGAAATAATCTTTAATGTTTTAGAATGTAACTACTGCACACAAACATGGTTTACCAGTAGAATGAAAATATGCACATGGTGTTTAATAAACAGTTACATTACAAAACAAGAGCATATTAAGAAAAGCTCAAAATCAGAAGTAAACATTTAAGTCAAAACCAAATAAACAACATGCTGAGTGATAAGATAAAAAATGTTTAGTAAATGTATTTCCTAAATCCAGACTTGAGACATTTGAGATTTATTTTGCCACTTAAAAATAAAAAAAGCAGAATGCCCTTCATTTTAAATGCACATTGTAAATGCATTGAAAAGAAAAAAAATGGTTTGTACATTGTTTTCCTGACAGCAACTGTAGTACAATCAAGTATATAAAAGAATAGCAGGCGGTTCCAAATCTGAAAGTCAAGAGTGTGCCACCTGGTCGTCCGGTTAAGTATACAGTTCATCTCAGAAAGCAACAACAAAATCACACTACTTAGGCACCACCTTCCTACTGTCAGACCTCCTCACTGTCCATACCCCCAAGTGAGTGCAGCTGAAAGCTACTTTAAGAAAAAAGGAAAACAAAAGCCTTTAGCACCTCTGGTTTGTAAGCATAGGGAAATATGGGCAGAACAGAAATAAAGGAAAAGAAAAAACTGGGAAGAGACAATGAGAGCTTGCTTCAATAAAATTCCACTTACACAACTGCTCAAGTGGAGAGTTCTGTCTTGGTTGTTGAAAGGCAAAATAATTGACATTCAGAATTTTCTCAAGTTTTGGCATGTGTTTCCCAAATAGGAAGATTAGAGTTTTGTTCACACCATCATTTCTTAGCACTCTATAAAATCACCGGGCAACACCATCATGGTGGAGGTTGCAGTGAGAAGGAAAGGGGCTTAGAGAAGAAAGGAACTCTTTTTTACTTCCTACCTAGCCACAGTCAAATTAGTAAGGGCCAATGAGTCCTTAGAAAACAAAACAGTTAAAAGGTGTATTTTATGCAAAGAAAGCACTTTTCTGATTGGTACCCCCAAAATGTAATGCTTCTCTTAACAATTCAAAACAAGTGCTTAATTCCAGGGCGAGCAGGTTTCCCTAAAATCACCAGGACAGCTAGTGCCCTGCTTTGCAAAGTTCAACTTGATGCTCAAGAATGCAAAATGGTAATGACAATTAGTGTGGTACCAGGAATTTACGTGATATGACTTTTTAATCCAAAGTCTTCTTAATTCCCACCAAATGATTGGGTGGGGCTATGCACATAAGGTATACAGGACTCTAAGGCTGGCATTGGGTAGTTTTGCCCTCCATCTAGGTTTAAAAGTAGAGGACGATCCCAGGACCATCAAGGAGGAAGAACATGAGTGAAGTGTCAGAAAAAGCACAAATGGCAAAGGCATGGAGAGTCAGAGCAGCTTCGGGTTACCTGCCATGGACTGAGTAAAGCTGAGTACCTATGGACAGGAGACTGGCTTACAGAATGTGCCCTTTGGGCATTCTCAGACTGAGTAAAAGAACTTTGTAACACTTGCTGGAGAAGGGGAGAGGCCAAGGGACCACATGGCTGAGAGACCAAAGACAAGAGTGAGGCCTGCCTGCAGTTTGGCAGATAAGAAGTGTTCGTGACAGAAGAACTGAGTTGGTTTTGATCCTGAATTGTACCCTGCTCACTTCCCTAATAAACCCCATAATTGTGACTATTGTTGAGTTTGGTGTGGCCATTGCAATGGATTGTAGAAGTGAAGCAGAGAGTGCTGTGGGAGGAATGGTTGGTGTCAGAATACAGGAAAGAATACAGGAAAGAGTGGAAGCATGTCTGACCTCAGCTTCATAGGAATCAGCTTTGGGCTAATTTTGTGTTTGACTCTCTTTTCCTCTTGTGAAGTCAGGGGAAGTCAGACATAGTCCTTGAAGTTGGCATCAGGAGTGGCATACACACTCATGGAAACTTGAAATTTTGAAAAAGAAAGAACCAAGGGGTGTAAAAAGTATAACTTGTGATTTTTAGATGGTTAGTTTGATGAGTGCTGTGGGTGATGCACTGGGCTCAAAGGTTGTTTGAATTGCAAGGTCAGCCGTTCAAACTCAACAGCTGCTCTTTGGAAACCCTACCAGGGTCGCTATGGGTCAGGATTCTGTTTGCCTGTAATGTTGTTGTTGTTAAGTGCCATTGAGTCGGTGCCGACCCATAGTGACCCTGTACAGGTTTTCCGAGGCTGTAAATCTTTACGGGAGCAGAACGCCTCATCTTTCTCCCGCGGAGAGGCTAGTAGTTTCGAACTGCTGGCCTTAAGGTTCGCAGCCTGATTCGTAACCACTATGCTACCAATTAGGAGATAAAATGCTTAAGCTAAGGGTGGGAAAAGCAACGTCTGGAGTTGTCAGGTGCAGATGTTCTGCTGATTCCAGGCCTCACTGGGTATATCCTGCCAGATACCCAAGGCCATATACATACGAATGGGATCAGTCTAAGGGTGGAGGAGAAAAGATAGAACTTGAGTGTTTTTTTAAATGTTTGTGTTTGACTGTTTTAGGGATATTGGTTTCTCCTGCTTGTTGTTGTTAAGTGCCGTCGAGTCGATTCCGACCCATAGCGACCCTGTACAGGGTTTCCGAGGGTGTAAATCTTTACGGGAGTAGAAAGCCTCATCTTTCTCCCGCGGAGCGGCTGGTAGTTTCGAACCGCTGACCTTAAGGTTCGCAGCCCGATTCGTAACCACTACGCTACCAGAGTAAAAAATATATAGATGTGATAAAAATGAATATTGCATTATAATTACAGTTTGTAAGCCCGCCTTCATCCTACACTTGATTGGATATGCTAAAAGGGGAGTTAGATGTTGCCCAGAAATATACTTTTTGTTTTAAGCCTTTGTAAAGTATGAGGCGGAGTCCTGGTGTGGCGCTGTGGGTTAAATCACCAGACTGCAAAGCCGTTTGAACTGCAAGGTCGGTGGTTCAAGCTCACCAGCTGCTCCTTGGAAACCCTATACAAGGTCACTATGGGTCAGAATCGACTGGCGGGCACTTAACAACAACAATAGCAAAAGTATGAGGCCTTAGGTGGAATCCTGAAGCTCACCCAGAACCTTCAGAATGGGTAATTTGCATTTGAAAAGACAAGACTACCCACCCCGAACTGCTGAGAAGACAGGAGATTTATGACTGAAAGGGAACTGAAGGAAGAAGAAAAAAGTGGACTGTTTATGACTTTTTGAGTTTAAAGCAAGCTGTTTGTTTTGGAGGCATCAAGGCAAGGAAGTGTGTGCCCATCAGAGAAATACCCCTTCTAGGACTTCTAGGAAAGTTAAAGGGAGCTGGCCAGCAGTCTAGTACACTCACTGGTGACTACCCGGGTGGAATTGGGAGAAATGCAGCAGTGAAGACACGGGCTGAATTTGGACATGTTCCATTGACACCTGTTGACCTTGAGATGAAAGAGAGGAAAGGAAGAGCTGGTTGGTCTGAAGTTTAGGGAGTTGTGTGAATGAACTCCTGAGCTTATGGGTACTGACCTAATCCCCGGGGGCTAGGTCTGACAGTCAGGGGCCAGCTGGTCTGAAGTACAAGGAGGTATATGTGTAAACTCCCAAACTTGTACCTGGTACCAATTTGACCTAGCTTGGATGGCTAGGGCTGAGCTGACCAGATGAAGATAAAGATGCTTGACACTGTGAACAAGTATAACTTGCTACAATTTGATGAACTAGACTTTTGCTTATGATGCAGTTGCTCAAAATTCCAACTGGAATGGAAGATTCTTCATATCAAGGAACATGCTTGTTCCCTCAGTGTACTGGGTTGATTGTTGTTCTTATGTGCCACGGACTCGGTTCCAACTCATGGCGACCCTGTACAGGGTTTCCGAGGCTATAAATCTTTATGGGAGCAGAATGCCTCATCTTTCTCCCACGTAACAGCTGGTAGTTTCGAACTGCTGACCCTGAGGTTCACAGCCCGACTTCTAACCACTACGCTACCAGAGTTGATAGGGACAGGCAATTTAGACATTGACTATCAAAAATGAGGGGGTTATAAAGGCATGAAGTGGCTGGCTTACAAGCTTTTATGGGTGTAGTCACAGAGTGAGGGGGAGAATCCTCACTGAATAGTTTCCTCCTTTCCAGAGAGTCTGGTGAAGAGACAGTGAGGGAAGATGCTGATAGGATTTTATTATTTCAATAATAATTGTTAGGATTAATTGTGATTCTCAAAACTAATTGTAGAAGATGTATAACTGAAAGTGAGTATTAATCCTTCATTTATGAAAGACAATGGCTAGAAAAGTTAGGGGTGGCTTGGGGCACCATGAATTTACTTGATATGGCTTTTCTATCCAAAGTCTTCTTAATTCCCACCAAGTGACTGGGTATTGTTGTTAAGGGCTATTGAGTCAGTTTGGGCTCATAGTGACCCTGTATAGTGTTTCCTAGGAGTGGTTGGTGAGTTTGAACACCGACTTTGGGTTCAAACTCACCTTGAGGTCAAGTGCTTATCCACAGTGCCACACCAGGACTTGAAGTGATTGGGTGGGACCATGAAAATAGGGTGTACAGGACTCTAAGGCTGGGATTGGTTAGTTTTGCCCTTCAGCTAGGTTTAAAAGAGCCATCTTAGAAGCAGAGAGTGATGATCCCAGACCATCCAGAAGGAAAAGCATGGTGACATAACAGATCCCTAGCAAACAGTGACTGCTGAGGCTGCGGCAGAGATGGCTGCATGGAGAGAAAGAACAGCTGCAGGCTCTAGGCCTGAATAAAGGTGAGTGCCTACGGGCAGAAGACTGGCTTGCAGAACATGCCCTTTGGACATTCAGTAACTGGCTAAAAGAATTGTGTAACACCTACTCCAGCAAGGCAAGAGGCCCAGGGACCACATGGCAAAGACAAGAGTGAGGCGTGCCTGCAGTCTGGCAGATGAGATGTGTTCCTGACTGGCGAACTGCTGGGTCCTGAGTTGTTTCTGATCCTGAATTGTGCCCTGTCCATTTCCCTAGTAAACCCCATAATTGTGAGTATTATTATGAGTTCTGTGTGGCCATGGCAATGGATTGTCCAACCCAGATGTGAAGCAGAGAGTGCTGTAGGAGGGATAGTTGGTGTCAGAATGGGGGAAAGAAGGTTCTAGGGTGGAAGCATGTCTGACCTCCGCTTCACAGAATTGGCCTTGGGCTGATTTTGAGTTTGATTCTCTCTCCCCCTCGTGAAGCCAGGGCAAGTCAGACATGGCCCCCACATGGTCCTTGGCCTAACAGAGTATGGATTTCATCAGCATATAAAAGGCGTTTATTTGCCTGGTAAGTGATACAGTTAAGAAATCCAGAGTTGAACTGTTTCTTTTTCTGATGTGACCATTATTGAAAAAAAGATCTCCTTGTGGCATCTCATTTTAACTCTCCTGCTGCTTCTTACAAGTAAAAGAATTCAAGCCAGTCTTGTCTTATATAAAAACATTAAAATCTTATATAAATCTTATCAATGGCCTGAGAAATGAAAAGACAGTCACTAAAATATTTGTGCAAAAACTGGTTTCTCCCAGAGAGTTGTCTAAAATGTCAAGAAGAAACCAACCTCTAGAAATTTCTTTTTAAAAAGGGGATTTGTTTCTATTTTCACTAAACAAATATGGGCGATCTTATCTGAAATCTGCATATACCCTTAAAGGGTACTTAGTATACTGAAATTCTGAAATACTGAAATTGGTATTATAAAATGTCATTTGATACATCTGTAGTCTCTGAGAACTTACTATGTAAGTTTCTCTTATACATTAATAAACTATAATTATACAGTTCAAATACAATTATATGCCAACTTTACATCATTTATTTAGAACATCAATACCCTTGGTTATTCTCCCCACCTTCAACCCTTTAAAAGTTGTAGCAAAATTAAAAATCATTAGGTATGATAATGACAAGTCTAGGAATGCAACTTCTTAAGGGTTGAGTGAATAAATCAGATATAAGTGCTTAAGAAAACATTTTATAAGTATTATATTGGTAATAGAATTCATTACAAATTGCTTCCTGGTCATTGAAAACATCTCTTTTGAACTTGAAAATGATGTACAACCAGTTTCTCTGGCTGTGCATGACTTTGTACTGCTAATATTTCTGGATTACGCAGACTCAGCCCCACACTGCACCATGGACAGGTCCAAGAAAATGCCACATTTGTAGTGCCCTCGGTGGAAAGGGACCAGTTACCAAAGTGCTAGGTTTCCAATCTCTCGTCCAAGGTCAGTTTCTCTTTAGTTAGTAGGAGAGGAGGCTTCTGCCTTCCCCACCGCTTCTTCACTGAAGAGCAGCTTCCGCAGTATGTTTGCATAGAAAGGTCCATACACTTGCTTGTTGAGATTCACAATGTTTGCAAACTGTGAGCCCAGCATGTCCAGCTCCTGTTGAATGACAGCCAGGCCTCCCGGGATGGGAGGCCTGCATTTTGGAGGGCTTGGGAGACAAAGGAGGCTTTTCAGGTACAGCTGGATTCGTTTATCTGAAGGGAAAAAAAAATAAATAAAAAGAGAAAAGATTCTTCGTCCCTTTCTTACATACTTAAAAAAAATGGCGACGTAATCGTGGTAGGCAAGGAACTCTGATAGTGTAGTGGTTACGAGCTGGGCTGCCAACCTCAAGGTCAGCAGTTCAAAACTACCAGCAGTTCCATGGGAGAAAGATGAGGCGTTCTGCTCCCGTAAAGATCTACAGCCCTGGAAACCCTGTGCAGGGTTGCTATGGGTCGGACCCCACTCCACGGTACTGAACAACAACAACAGTTGTGGTAGGCTGGTGGTAATCATGTGCCCAATTCTTCACTCCTCCCTGTACCCACATCCTTTTTTACAAGGCGGCTTTGCAGCATCTTCCATCAAGAGATTGAGCCTGTGTTCCTAGTCTACAAAATGCTCTGGCCAATAGAGAATTTGAGGGAGGCGCTGGCGTACCAGTTCCATGTGTAGGCCTCAGGAGATCCTGTTTCATCTGTTCTATCTGTCACCACCATGTAAACAAGTCTGGGTCCGTTAGAGGATGAGAAACAAGGTGGAGAGAAGCCCAGATGTCCTATCAAGGCCATCTAAAACATTTTATAACCAATCAAGTCCCCCACATGAAGGACCCCATCCAAGACCAGCAGAGCTACCTACCCAAACCACCGATGCCTGACTGAATGCAGCGAGACCAAAAGAACCACCCGCTTTCTCCCAGAGACTGCGAGCAACAACCAGTGTTTATTCTTTAAGCAATTATTTGTGGTGAAAATAAACACATCAAAACAGTCACTAACCAAACCAGTTCCAAATTTACAATTTAATGACGTTGCTTACATTTTTCATGTTGTACTGTAGCGTAGTGGTTACGATTCGGGCTGCGAACCTTAAGGTCAGCAGTTCGAAACTACCAGCCGCTCCACGGGAGAAAGATAAGGCTTTCTACTCCCGTAAAGATTTACACCCTTGGAAACCCTGTACAGGGTCGCTATGGGTCGGAACCGACTCGACGGCACTTAACAACAAAAACAACAACTGCCATTGTTGTTGTTCTGTGCCATTGAGCTCAGTTGGTTCTGTTTCACAGCAACCTTGTATAGGGTTTCTGAGAGCGGCTGGTGGGTTTGAACTGTGGATCCTGTTGTTAGCAGTCCAGTGCTTATCCTATAGTGTGCCACACCAGGCTCCATTACTGCGACCCTTTTCCAAAATATTCCACACCAGTAACATAAGCTCACTGTACCCCTCCCTCAGATAAACATTCATAATCTTTGGTTTCTATGTTTTTGTTGTTAAGTGCCATTGTGTCGATTCCGACTCATAGCAACCCTTGTATAGGGTTTCCAAGGAGCAGCCGGTGAGTTTGAACCACTGACCTTGGCAGTTCAAATGGCTTTGCAGTCTGGAGCATTAACCCACAGCGCCACACCCACAGTTGCTTTATCTCATCTAAGTGAGCTCATCTAAGGAGCTCTGGTAGCGTAGTGGTTACGAATCGGGCTATGAACCGCAAGATCAGCAGTTCAAAACTACCAGCTGTTCTGCAGGAGAAAGATGAGGCTTTCTGCTCCCGTAAAGATTTACAGCCTTGGAAACCCTGTAAAGGGTCGCTGTGAGTCAGAACCGACTCCACAGCACATAACAACCAAGTGAGATCATACAGTATTTATTGGGGGCTGGCTAGTTTTGATACATGCCACATCCAAAATGTCACTTCTCTTTACAGATGTATAAGATTCCATAGTATGCATAGGCCACATGGTGCTTATCCGTTCAGCTGTGATGGACATTTAAGCTCTCTCCTCCTTGAGGCTCTTGGGGAAAGTGCTGCAGCGTCCACCTGAGCGCGGGTTCCTGCCTTCATTTCTTCTGGGTGTGGATCTAGGAGTGGGGTGGCCGGATCACATGGTAGGTTCAACTTTTTGGGGGCCCACTGAATGATTTTCCACAGAAGTGATACCATTTTAAGATCTTATTAAAGGTTATAGATAAACAGATTGCTGATAGAGAAATGAACACTCTGCGGGTGGAGCTGATTACAAAACATCAGTGTGCACTCTCCGCAGCTACAGTGAGGCACACTAAAGCTGAGTTTTCAGCTAACACATGGTGCATTTAAACAAACGAAGCCATTTAAAATCAGAGAATCTCACGTAAAAGTTCAAATTTCTGGTACCTCTTGAAAAATTCTAAAGATCAGGCACTTTTAAGCCATTGCTGTTAAGTTGATTTTGACTCATGCTGGCCCTATAGGACCGAGCAGAACTGCCCCAAAGGGTTTCCAAGGCTGGAATCTTTATGGAAGCTGACTGCCACATTTTCCTCCCATGGAGCACCTGGTGGTTTTGAAGCCTCACCACTGCACCACCAGGTATAGCTGGCTCCTTTTGTCAAGGTTAGGGGTGCAAGTTTCCCCAGGACAGTCCCAGTTCATGCATGCTGTCCTGGCAAAATTCAAAATATCATTCTCCAGCATGTCCTGGTTTGGGCACTAGGTTTATTTCACTGGTCATCCCACACATGGCCAGCAACCAGGAGGCACCGAGGAAGGGTGGCCTCACCTGCACTCCAGTTTGCTACCTTCGCTGTCTGACTGCTGTAAAGGCTCTGACATCGAGACTACAGCGCAAACACACACACCCATTGTAAATACACTCAACTACGGGAGTACTGGACAGAAGTTGTTAAGTCAGTTTTGACTCTTAACAACCCAGTATAGGGTTTCCAAGGAGCAGCTGCTGGGTTTGAACCATTAACCCTGTGGTTAGCAGTCCAGTGCTTTTCCTACAGCGCCACACTAGAACTCCATTAGATAAATAGTACTGGACAAGCTAAGCCTGTGGCTCTAAAGACTCTGGTTGGCTTTATTAACAGAAGCCTCACGAAATAAAAAAATCTATTTAGGAGAATACATTCCATTTGGACACAGAAAATTATGACATTGCTACTTACTTCTTCCAAAAACACATGTTCTAACCAGACCTGCCCTAGAACTCAAAGTTCCCAAAACAGAGACGTAGGTATCATGCCGATGGCTTAGAGCTGCGTCCTCCTCCTGGAAGTCCTTCGCCTCTCCTCATTTCTGCCCAAGTGCAGAGATAGCAGACACATCACCTAGAGCTGGTTGCTGATTACAGCCAACGTATGTTCAATGGCAGACCTAAGTTATACCTCCTTCCTGTGGCTTTCCCTAACGTATCACCCAGGTTATTGTTACTGGGGGTGTGTCTACCTCGCGTCCTAGACAGAGAACTTTCTGAAGGTGAAGGCTTACCCCTGTTTATGTTCCTAGTATGGAACGTGGGGGATGCAGCATACATGTTTCCTGAATGTAAAAGACCACTTAGTGGTGAGGAAAAGCCCAAGATTAACAGCCAACTAAAAACAATGGCTATCAGGGAAGACATGGGATTGGAGAAGGCTGTCCCAATGATCTGAGCTTTACCTGTGATTTTTCAATAAGGAGAAACTGAGTATTATTCATACAGCTGAAAATTAAATTTTTACAAAGTAGGTAAAGGAGCTCTGGTAGCGTAGTGGTTACGAATCGGGCTGCGAACCATAAGGTCAG
>NW_006408594.1:13358334-13367457 GCF_000296735.1 Chrysochloris asiatica
GAAAGATGAGGCTTTCTACTCCCTTAAGGATTTACACCCTCGGAAACCCTGTACAGGGTCGCTATGGGTCAGAACTGACTCGACGGCACTTAACAACAACAACAACAAGGTAAATATAGGCATGCAACTAATCTACACAGCAACTAATTTTTACTTGGTTTTGCTATGCATTTGAAAAAAACTCGTTTGAAAGAAAACTATTTTTTAAAAGCCTAAAACCAAAGTAGGGCTGTAATCCCTTTGATAAGTGAATAGTACTTCAACTAAGAACCAAAGCAGGTGGACACCAGCCACCCTGCATGGAGGGAAACTGCATGGACTCTCCCACATCTGCAGGAGTCCCTCTCCTGCCCCAGGCATCTTTGTGCTTACTGATTCTCCACTATGTGCTTGTCTCTGAATTGTACAGTGAGAGTGATGTATTCTACAATACAGTGTAGAAATAGTGATACAGAGTGAACCCTGTACTACATCTCCCTTGGGACTGGTTGTCTGATGCTCATGGACCGAGGTCTACTGTCCTCACAGATTATGGCCTGAACCCTTTCCTGCCAGACTGGAGGGTGTTAGAGTGCTGACAAGTGGCTCTGTCCCCTCTGTGGACGAGGCGATGTTCAGACTAAGACTAAAGGGACAGGAGCACTTGTCTGGTTAGGAGCAGCCTAAGGGAAGCCCTGTCACTGGTGTGTTTGGCTTCCAGGGTCCAAGGACAGCAGCTGAAATAAGTCACTTGAGGTTGCTAAGACAACAATACTTGAATGAGGTTAAAAAATGTTTTCCATCTGCAAAGGTCAGAAAAGTTGGACTGGGGAGAGCTGGGTGCATAAAAACCACGTTACTGGGGTGGGGCACCTCCTGGCACCCAGCTTTCCTCTCCCTCCAATACCACAAGTACCTCCTTATCTAAAGCCAGGGCACGTTGTTCAGCTGCCCTGCCAACAGGCAGCAGGGCTCTAGCTGGGTCTCCAGTGCCAGTCAGGTTAAAAATATGAGCTCTGGAGACAGACAGACTAGGTAGGAGTCCCAGCTCAGCTGCCAGCAGGCTCCATGATCTTGGGCAAGAGTTACTTAACTTCTGAAATTCTCAGATGCCTCTCCTGTAAGATGGGGATCCATCTGTTCCACAAAAAGGTCCTGAAGGTCCTGGTATAAGGACACAGCAGAGGACAAACATGGCCTGTCCTCAGGAAGCTGCACAGGAGTGCGGACAGGGCAGTGCAGGGCAGGGACTATGCTAGACAGCCTACCCCTTTTAGAAACCCAACCTCCCCAGTACTAACTGGGCACATGCTGTTGCACTGGAGACTGCAGGCTGTGAGGGCAGACGCATGCCAGCAACCACAGCTCCTACAGGTAAGGGCGCAAACACTGCTGACTGTGGGTGGCGTGTTTCGTACTGTCAACATCTGCCACCTGCAGCAGCAGTACTTCTGCAGCCTACAATACTGTAAGCCAACATCGCTCTCTCCTCGGGGCGGAGCCAAGGCCCTGAGCTACTCAAGTCCTCTGAGCAGTCTGGATCCCCAGTGCTCCAAGGCCCCAGAGATAAGGAAGACAGACACCATTTGAGAGCCCCAAATAAACCACAGAATGATTTACATTCTCAAGGAGGTTGGTGCTGCACTTTGATAACTTGTAGATTAGTCTTGGAATGTCGCTATCACCATACAAGTGGTCCCAACTTAACGACATGTTCAAGTTATGATGAACTGCATTCATGACTGTCCTGTTTTTTTGTACATGTTATGTTATGGTTACTGGCATGGACTACATGCAATGTTGCAGCATCTAATTTGGGGATACTATCATTCTCAGATGTAATATGTCCTACTATCAAAGATAAATAAAGATCAGATTTATACAGACACCGATAACAAAAGTCAATAATAATGAAAACTTAAAAAATGAGGTATTCAATTTAATATCAGAACCAATTTACGACAGAATCATCAGAACATCATGTTATTGTTAAGTGTTAACAAATCAGTTCTGACTCATAGGGATCTGTATAAGGTTTCCAAAGGGCAGACGGTGGATTTGAATTGCCGACCTTACAGTCTAGTGCTTATCTTACAGTGCCATACCAGAGCACAGCCTCACTGTAAGTCAGGGACTACCTGTATTCTACAGAGTTCTGGTGTGGTGCTGCAGGATAAGCACTGGAATGCTAACTGTAAAGCCAGCAGTTCAAACCCACCAACCGCTCCTTGGAAACCCTATACAGGGACACTATGAATTGGAAGTGACTCAATGGCACTTAACAACCAATCTAATTCTACATTCTTTTCCCCTCTAGTCTGTATTCCTTGTCCTCTGTAGTAGACTCTCACTGTCTATCACATAAGGAGAAAGACAATGGCTAACTCGTCCACATCTTTCTGAGCTCTTCTCATGTCCCAGGGATCTTACTGTGCTGACTGAGTTGCACTCCTCTGATTTTGTTTGGTTATGGGCAAAGTTGACTCCAGCATGGCTCCAGAATTCAACCCATGTCTCAAGCTTAAGTTTCTTCCTTACTGGCCACCCTGACTAATTCAAGAAAGGGGCCCATTCTAAAGCTAGGTCAACTGGAGCAAATGGGACCCAATTGTAGGGTGGTGGAGGTTCGAACCAACAATGAAGCTGACTAAAGTAAAGCTTGGGGCAATGCCAGGTGGAGGTGAAGTCACGGTACTAGCCTGAGGGAAGCACCTTTCTGTGAAGGCAGCCAGCCCCCAAGAAGGCAGTGCTGAGATGGGAGGCAGGAAGCTCATGCTGCTACTAAGTTGAGGCTCTGAGGAAGTCCACCAGCAGCCAGCCAAACCCCAGTCTCTTCAGTTAGATGAGAAAATACATGCTCTTTTGCTTATGTGAGTTTAGAAATTTAGATTTTTTTGTTATATGCACCAGAAAAAATCCTAACTGATACATTTTCCATTTTCTCAACTCACCATTGAAGTTTGATACTGAGACATCCAATTCCCTAGCAAACAAGTTAAAAAAAAGAGCCTGCCCACTATGTCTCCTAAAATCTGTTAGCAGGATACTAAGAAAGTCCTGAAGCATGCTCCAACTCTACCACATGGACCGCAAAGAGGCAGTGAACCCCAGACCTTTGGTATTTGTAATACTTTCTTCTAGTTCTCTTTATTTATGCTCCAAAAGAAGCAAGAAATATGCTTAAGAATAAAATCAGGCATTTAATGTCAATCAAATCGAACAAGTTAAAGCAAACTGAATTGAAGCAGAAATCAATAAAAACAAGGACTCACCAATCAAGGACCAGATAGGATTGTCTTTCTCTGCGATACTTGAAAATTGACCTACAAGATTAGCTTGAACCTCAGCATTTAAAGTGGATAAAGCTCTCTCTTCCAGGCTCTTGTTAACTTCAATACAGGTCTGAACACCGATAGAATTCAGGGCTTCCTTCAAGTTAAATGTTCTACAAAGTAACACAAAATTCAATCAGGGATAGTGTCTCTGTTTCTCAGGCTTTAAACCAAACAAACAAAATATACACACACACACACACACATTAATTTCAAATATATACACACACACACATTAATTTCTACTGATTTTCTCCTAGATAATAATTAGCGCTACTAGAATGAATTTAGAAAAATCTTCCTCGTATGTAGCAGATTTTTAAATGCTAAATTAAGGTTGGTGGTTCAAACTCACCAACTGTTCCTCAGAAACCCTACAGAGAAGGGGTGGAAACCTTTTTTCTGCCAAAATTTATAACATCATCACAGGCCATACAAAATTATCAACTTGAAAATTAGGCTGCTATATTTGGTCAAACATCTAATTAACTTACCACAGCCTCGGAAACCCTTTACAGGGTTGCTATGAGTCGGAACCGACTCCACAGCACATAACAACAACAACAATGTAATGGCTAAGGAGCTCTGGTAGCGTAGTGGTTACAAGTTGGGCTGCCAACCTCAAGGTCAGCAGTTCGAAACTACCAGCAGTTCCACGAGAGAAAGATGAAGCATTCTGTTCCCGTAAAGATTTACAGCCTCGGAAACCCTGTGCAGGGTCACTATGAGTCAGAACCGACGCCACGGTACTTAACAACAATGTGATGGCTGGAGTCTTGGTGTGGTGCTACAGGATTATTCACTAGACTGCAGTCACTTTGAGGTGCAAGTTCATTGTTTCAAATCCACCAATCGCTCCTCAGAAACCCTATACAGGGTGGCTATGAGTTGAAACCGAATCAACAGCACTTAACAACAACAACAAATGTGATGGCCAAAGTTCTGGTGTGGTGCTGTGGATTAATGCACTGGAATTCAAGGTCAGCAGTTCAAGTTCATTAGCCACCCCTCAGAAACGCTACAGGGTCACTATGAGTTGGAACTGACTTGATGGCTCTTATCAGCAACAACGTGATGGCTGCCACTGTGGTTGCCTTGGCAGAGCCAGATCTAGTGATTTTGCGGGCTTTTATGGCCCATGGGCTGGTTGTTCCCCACCCCTGCGATACAGGAACCAACTTGAAGCACTAACAACAACAAAGTAGAAAAACAATGGCAGAAAACCGTGGTCCTTGTAAAGTATGTCTGTAACCTTCGGAATATGTAAGACTATCAGAAAAGGAAAGACAGCATCTGTTAGTTTACTTTTCAAAATAAATCCCTTGGCCTGAGTATATCCACACAGGTGGTTTTTTTTTAACTATGCCTAAAAACCAAGGTAGAATCAATTCATTTACCCATGCTTGAGCAATACATCAAATACCAATCAAAAACAAGAAAGGAAGACACTCAGAAGACAATACCACCAAATTCCTGGTGCTCTTTACTGATCATGACCAAAGGTAAGTTTTTATTACTTTAAGTAACTGATGGATAGTCCCAAATATTTAGAGTCCAGAGGGTGATTTTATATGTCAGGGAAAAGTGGTCTCTAGAAAGGGCACTTGTTGGGTCCACACTAGGGTAATCCCCCAGGTTTAACCACTTTATTACAAACAACTCCAGTGTACCCTTTGTTGTTACTGTTAGTGTCGCTGAGTGGGTTCCTGCTTCCAAGGAGCAGCTGGTGAGTTTGAACCACCGACCTTGTAGTTAAACAGACCTTAGGGTCCAATGTTTAGCCTGTGGTGCTACATGTTATGTAAACATGCCCTCACTTTGAGACAACTGAACCAACCCCTACTTGCAACAAATTCTTCTTTATAGTCACTGTCATCTGCTGCCTGTGCAAATGAATCACTTCAAATCACTGAGCCTTTTCTCATTCTACATGCTAACTACGGAACAATTTACCTACGTGGCTCCCACTTACCTACAAATCCCACTAAGACACCCACTTAGGAATGAGTCTCATTTGTTAGCTGGGGACCGCCTGTATTGTGGAATGGCTGAGTGTGAGCATTGTATTTTAATATCCAGAGAGTCATTAAGATAGCTCTGTACAAAAAAGATGAGAGAAGAGTCCAAAGATAGGAGCCATGTAATGACATAAGAACATGAGTAGTGATGTCACACAGATCTGGGTTCAAATCTTGGCTCTACTACTTAACTTGCTATGCAGGATAGCAAATCTTAATTAGAAGAAACAGAGAAACAAACTAACAGTATGACAATTAACAGCAATAATAAATCATCTTTGGTGTTCTGCCTTCACTACAATTCATTGTAGACCCACACTGGGTCTTCCTTTGGGGTCCTACAACCCAAGGGTAGATTATTTGTGGCAAACTTTTATACCTCCTAATATTTTACCTACTACAATGTACCACTCTAGCTTCCTTTTGCTTTTAATCACTGATTAAGGTAGGATACTGGAAAATAAACTTAGCAAACACAAAGCCTTTTGTGTAACATCTCTGAAGAGCAGAAACGTCACCAATTCTAGAGACTTCCCAGCATGCTGGCTCTGTGAAGTCAGTAAAGACAGCACCTCACTGCAGACAAATGATGGTGTCAGCAATTGAATGTGGACAACTTTCTATGACAGGACATTCCAACGACTGAACTAGGTGGATGTTTTGGTTTGCTTTTTTTTTTTAATGTTTTATTGTGAATTAGGTGATAGTTTACATGGGAGAACATTAGTTACACATTCATCCTGTCGTATATCATTTCATTGCCATGGTTACAATCCCCTCCATGCATCATCAACCAACCAAAGGGTATAAGGGTATGCCCTACAAGCCTGCTTCCCAACCCCCCACACCCCCCACCCCCAGTCATCAGCACACAGCCCCTCTTCCTCTCTGGGTCCAAAGTCCCCAGCCACTCCATCTCCCCACGTCATTGTCTCTGCCTCCATCTCTGGTGTCACTGCTTCTCTGGGTAGGGTCCCGCTCTCCACTCTTCTCCCTTAATGATCCCAGGGAACCCTGCTCCTAGACTGCAAAGTTAATCACTCCCCTCCTTGCTACAAAATGTCTACCTTTACATTTCCAAGTGGTTTGGTTTGCTTTTGAAAGTACTGTGGAAGAAAAGCTCTTGCTCACAGCTACTGTAAGTGGAGATACTACACTCACCCTGGAGCTTGTCGTGGAAAAGGCCTCTCCCTTCCTGTGAAAGGGCATTGAAGCCTTCAGAGAGTTTAAGAGAAATTCTAGAAAAAGAAGGAGTAAGATAAGCTACAGCACAGTCCTGAATATCACACCGAGATGTTCAAGGCTCTTTACATTCTCGGAAGCACATGCAGAGCTTTAATACATCTGAAACTTACTGTTTGTTCATGCCTTCGAGCAGAACAGCTGAAATCCTTTTGAATCTGTTTGCAAACTCAGGTAGACCTTCTGTGACAGCCCCCACCATGTTGTTGGTAATTAAGGACAAGCAGGCAATAATTTTCAATTGATTCAGCTTTTCTGTCAGTTCCTGAAGACGTGCTCCATCTGTCATGAGTGTCTGGTATATTTATTTAAAATGCAAAAATAGAAAAAGCAGCTCAATACCATGAAAATGTAAGATAAAATGTTAAAGCCCAAACTCGCATTTTTATCGGATTTCAGTAAAGTCATTCAAACACATTCAGCACAGACAGTCCACCTGAGTCACAGTTAGAACTTCAGAATTAAAATACTGGAAGATTTGAGGGAAGAAAAAGAAACAACTTACCTCTGGTAATTCTTTTTTCTGGTAGTCCCACTGTAACAGTTTCAAGTAACTGTTATTTAGCACCGAGGTAGGGCTCAGGCTTGGTTTAGAGCTACCTTCAGCCCCGGGAGTTAAAGCAGCCTCAGAGAGACAAAGTAATTCTTCATTGACAGATTTTTTGATCCACTCAGTAGTTTGATCAAGAGCATCTAAAAGGGAAACATTCATGTTAATTGGTCCTGACTGGTTCTTTCATTTGGTTCATCCTACAGCTCAGAGACTATGTTAGATGCTCTATGCATGTGAATGACAAGACACAGCAACACTCTCCCAGGAATTTAGAATGCAGATACGGGAGACAGCCCTAGAAATTAACAATTATAACAGAATATAGTGAATTCTCTAAGGTGTCAGAGTTACATCCTTTCACAATCCTTATTCAATCTGCATGCTGAACAAATAATCAGGGAAGCTGGACTATATGCAGCACATGGCATCAGAGCTGAAGGAAGGCTCACTAACAGCCTGCAATATGGAGATGACATACCTTGCTTGTTGAAAACAAAAAGGACTTGAAGCACTTACTAATGAAGATCGAAGACTACAGACTTCATTATGAATTAAAATTCAGTGAAAAGGAAACAGAAATCCTCACAGCTGAACCAATAAACAACATCATGATAAACTGGAGAAAAGGTTGAAGTTGTCAAGAATTTCATTTTACTGGCACCCACAATAAATACCCATGGAGGCAGCAGTCAAGAATCTAATGCACTGGGGGCAAATCTGTTGCAAAAGACCCCTTTTAAATGTTAAAGAGCAAAGACATCACTTTGAGGACTAAGGTGTTCCTGACCCAAGCCATGGTATCTTCAATTACCTTCTGTTGGATAAGCACTGGATTGCTAACTGCAAGATCGGCATTCAAACCCACCAGCCACTCCTTGGAAACCCTGTAAATGGTCGCTGTGAGCTGGACAATGAAAAAGGAAGACAGACGAACTGATGCATTTAAATTATGGTGTTAGCGAAGAATATTGAATATATATCATGGGCTGTCAGAAGGATGAACCAATCTATCCTGGAAGTAGAACTGAGATGCTCCTTACAAGCAAAGATGGTAAGATTGCATCTCATGTATTCTGACAGCTCATCTATCAGGGGAGACCTGTACCTGAAGAATGACATGGTGGTTGGTTCAGCAGAGGGTCAGAGAAAGAGGAAGACCCTTAATCACATGGATTGATACAGTGGCTACAACAATGGGTTCAGACACAGCAATGACTGTGAAGATGCTGCAAGACCAGTGTTTTGTTCTTTGTACATGGGGTCGCTGTGAGTTAGAACCTACTCGATGGGCCTTCAAAAAGTTCCTGGGAAAATTCCATTCTCTTCTAAAAAAGTTTTTTAATGTGAATTATGTGATAGTTTACATAGTTTACAAGCTAATTATAATGTAATTAGCTTTACATTTATCCTATCGTATATCGTTTCATTGCCATGGTTACAATCCCCTCCATGCATCATCAACCAACTAAAGGGTATACCCTGTAAGCCTGGCCCCCAGTCGTCAGCACACAGCCCCTCTCCCTCTCTGGGTCTAAAGTCCCCAGCCGCTCCATCTCTCTACATCATCGTCTCTGCCTCCATCTCTGGTGTCACTGCTTCTCTGGGTAGGGTCCCGTTCTCTTCTCAATGCTCCCAGGGACCTCCATTCCTAGACTGCAAAGTCAATCACTCCCCTCCTTTTGCTACAAAACACCTACCTTTACATTTCCAACCCTCACAATCAGTCCTGATAACAATTATTCACTATTGTATCACAAGAGACCTATCTGCATCTCCTTTCATCAGCCCCACCCAGACTGGATAGTATGCAGTGGAGATTCTACCTTTCTCCACGCCCTCTGGGTCTAGGCTTCCTGTTACTAGCTTGTAATCTAGTCATTTCTTGACTTTGTAGCCCCCCATTTTGGGTAGTCAATGTCCAAGTTGCCCATCCCTGTCTACTCTGTGTATGGAGGGGGTGGGAATGATCCTCGCTCCAAAGATTTGTTCCCTCTTTTGA
>NW_006408594.1:13367779-13403076 GCF_000296735.1 Chrysochloris asiatica
CTATTGAATGTTGTAGCGCTTAGCTCGCAGCTTCATTGCTGTTTTACCCTCATTTCCCCTTATCGGTGACCAACGTGGTCACCAATCAGAGCGTGTATTCCCATTGAGTCTTAGTCTTAGAAGGGGGTTTGCCCTGAGGGGGTCCATTATCTTTTAATTCCATTTTTTTCCACAAACATTTTGAAACTGCTTCATATAGTGAATTACCAAAGGCATGATGGAAGTGGAGGGGACAGAGGTAGTCTGTCAAAAAACCTAAGAGGAAGAGCTCTTGAAGTGGTGCTTAAAGGTGGACTGTATACTTGGAAAGGGCTGATATGACAGGCAATAAGATTAGCCCCCTACAAAGAAACCTAGAAAAGGGAGAATACGGCACATTCTGGATGCTACATACAAATGCTTTTCATTCTGTCTAATCAGATTCATAGATTCATCATATTACACAAACACTAGCTATGGGGATGGAGAACCTTTGAACAATTGTTTTGTTTTTCAGCCTAGAGGTGAGATGATCAGATAAATGCTAGGGAAAAAATTATTCTGAAAGAAGGACTGAATTAGCAGGAAGAGAGCCCCCATAGTAATCCACACAAGACAGTCAATGAACAAAGGTACCAGAAGTGATCAAGGAGGGAGGAAGAAGTTAGAAACATTTAGGCAGAGAATCCAAAGGTCTTGGTGACCACCAAGATGCAGGGAGGAAGAAAGGATTCCAGGATGACTCTCAGATTTCTGGCTTGGGCAGTTAAATGAATATTGTGCCATCAACCAAGATATGGAACAAAGGTGGGGTCCTGAAATCAATCACTGCCTCCACGATCTTTCTAAAGCCATCGTCCCTCTCAAAATTTCAAATCCAACTAATACAGCTAAGCTATTTCATTTTTTAACATCTCTGTAATACCTGACCAGATCCTTCTTGACATTTTTTCTTGTCCTGGTTTCTGTGACTTCCCTCCCTCCTAGAGTCCTGGTGTGGCGCTGTGGGTCATTGCACTGGACTGGAAGGTTGGTTTGAACCGCAAGGTAGGCAGTTCAAGTTTACCAGTTGCTCCTCAGAAACCCTGTACAGGATTGCTGTGAGTTGGAATCAACTTGATGTCACTAACAACACCAAGGTCCTCTAGTTTTCCTTATACCCTATACCTGGATTCCTGCCTCTGCCTGGTTCTTGCATGTTCATGTTTCCCAGGGCTTTGCAGAGACTGCCTTGATTTGTTTCTCTTCAATCCCATTGGACCACCTTTTTCATTTCCATATACTCTTCTTCCATCTATATCCACCGAAGGCTCCCAGACATGTCTCTAGCCTTCATTCCTCTCCTGAACCTTTGATTTCCTCATTTGTAAAATGGGCAGGTGGAAGGTGGTTCACTAAATGTGGAGTTAGGAGAAATGTATAAAGGTACACCACAACTTACTGTTTCTATCATACAGCTATAATAGGTATAAATAACTTGTTTACTATATTTACTTTTGCTTTTCAATGTTTATCATTCTCTTGCTTTTTTTGTCATACATATAAATATACGTAGATACTCATACATAGAATAATTTTATACCAAAACTTCATATAAAATGGAACCATTCAGCACTAAGAATAATATTTAAGAGATGTATCTACATTGTCTCATGGTTTTTTCAATTTCTTCTTAACGGCTAATATATATATATAAACTCCTTATTTTGAAATACTTAAGACTTATAGGAAGTTGTAAATGAAAATAGAGTTCCCACATACTCTTCCCCAGCTTCCCCCAATGATAGTCTTTGATACAATCATAGTGCTTTGCCAAAACCCAGACACTGACACTGGTGCACTATGGTAACTCTGGTACAGACGTTATTCAGGCAGCACTAGTTTTCATGCTCGTGTACAGTGTGGTTTGTGTGTATGAGTATTTCATGTAATCATCACAATCAGGGTACAGAACAACTCCATTACCACAGAAAAAAGGAGAGCCCTAATACCACCTCCCTTTTCCTACCCTGTAACAGTCACACCCTCACCCCAATATTAACCCCTGGCAACCAATGATCACTATAATTCTGTCACCTCACTGTATTCCCCCCACCATTTGGGACAACCAAAAATGTCTCCAAACAGAGCCAATGTCTCCTGGGTGGCACAATCATCCCCAAGTGAGAAGCACTAATTTAGACAATGATTCACATTTACTTTTGTTCACAAGTATTTCCTCAAAACTTGAATAAATGCCTCTTACCTCACAAATGAAATAAAATCTGACCCACTAACATTTATTCTAGAAGGATTAAGGTTTGGAGGCAAGATTTCTCTTCTAGGGTTGTCTGCCTTAGGGTGAAAAAAGTAAAAATTTACTTCCAAATAAGTTTTTGTAACTAGAAACAAATTGCTTTCTGTAGCACATTTCTTAAAAGATTATGTATTTGGCAGAATTTATAAGGTGGTTATTGCCAAGAAATGCAGAATGAACACAGGGGCAGATTTTTTTAAAAAGCAAGATGATACAGAAGGAGGGTGGCGGGGAGAGAGAGGAGAGTGAGATGAAGGGAAAGGGAGAGAGCAGAGAGGAGAGCGAAAGCACTTGAAAGACAGTGACTTCAATGAACAGCTGTGTGTCACTAAGGCAACACCACCCCTAGAGTTTCACACCTTTTTGGTTTTCCTTGGTTGGCAAATGTTCTTAGTATGCTAGCTCTGGTTATAAAGATGTAAAAGAGTTGCAGTCTTTTATATATATATAGAGAGAGAGAGAGAGAGGGAGAGAGGGAGAGAGAAGCAATCTTCGCGGATATAATTACATTGTGGCAGCAATAAGCATTTATACTGCAAGTTTAATCATTTACAGCTGACACATCTAAAAGCCCACACAGTTATTCCAACAAAAGCAACAGTGGTTCTCAATCCTGGCTGATTTTATAATCACCTGGGGAGTTTTTAAAAGAACTAAGAAGTGATCCTGGATACAGCTCCTGAAGACCCTGATTGAATCAGTCTGCGGGGGGACTCAAGCACCTGTGTTCAAACAGCCCAGCTGATTCGAATATGTAGTCAGCATTGTATACTGGCTGGTAACGCCAGTATAGGTGCAAGCATCAGTTTTTCTTTAAAGGGACCTGAGGAGATTTAGCTCCCTCCCACAAGCTGGCACAGGGACTGCTCTATGTAGCTCCAAAGACAAGGTCAACCCCACCAGGTCTTTCATGTGGATAGCAATAAGAGCCACTGCATTTGCTCATTTATTCAACACTAAGCACTGAATACCTACTATGTGTCAGGTACTGTACCAAGTGGGAGGGATTCACACATGAATATCCAGGGCTCTGGACTGGTTCTTTCTGGGTCAGTCCTGGCTAACAAAGTGAACTGGAAAGTACCTGAATTTGTAAAATGTGGGTAAACTGGGATGACAATTGGAATGGGAAAAATAATACGCTGAGACCCTGCTAGAAACTTAATCTTCCTCTTCAAAGGCAAGGGCAGCATGTGCATTGCATAACAACCAACTCTCTTGATGGGCACAGAGGGAAACATTGTTGCGCTGCTTAAAGATGGCGGCCAACTCTGTGGCTCTCCACAGTTCTGACAATGGTCCTATCTTCCCCACTAGGTTTCTGAAAGGGCTCACTACACCTCTTCAGAGTCTTCCATTTCAAGGCTCTGACAGATAATTTTTCCCATTTTGGTTTTCAATCTATTTCATCTCAATTTTCTGAATTCAGGTCTGTTTTGATTTCATAGTTTCAGCCATGATTGAACCAGTTTGAAGCCATGAATTAACAATATACCGGATATTCAAAAAGCTCCTAGTCTAATAGAGGAAAACAAAAGAAACAGCACTATCGTTATAAAACGTTAGATGCATTTATCTAAGAATATCCCAGGAATTGTGGAGGCCAAGTGTACTGTCTCCCACGTCCCTTCCCAACAATGCATGCTCCTGATTTCCTCTCAGGCCCAGTGCCCCAGGAACTATCTCTGTTTTTCTAAATCCACACCCTGGTGGCCTTAGTAGCCCACCTAAATTCTTCTTACTCTAGGAAATCTTTCTGATTTTATGGATCCAGCCTATCCCTCCCTTCTTAGAACTCCCATCTTTGAATTTTTTCCCCCACCTTTTAATTTTTGATCTGGTGGTGATTTATTCTATACTACTGATCGGCAATTCAGATTTTCTCTTTTTTAAAAAATAAATATTGTCCTTAAACAGTTCCATTCCCTTCGTCTTATTTGTATGTCACCTCTGAGATTTCTCGGAACCTAAACCATGATCTTTATTTTTTATTTCTCTCTGACCCTGACTTAGCTCACAGGACAACTTGATATGTATATATGCGATGTGTGGCTTTGTCTTGGCAGAACTATGTTGTTTGAAAATGTTTTGTTTTTTTTTTTTTTTTTAACTATGTTGTTTGAAAATGTTTTGTTTTGTTTTTCTTGTTAATGGTACCTGTCACATAGTTGGTACCCAAAGGTCTTTGTGCTCTATATCTGGTTCCCCCATTCTAGCAGGAGAGACCTGGCAGGGGACACAGAGTAAAAGTCATGAGACAGGGTATCCTCGCATGTCTCCCAATTTTAATGGAAGAATGCTTAATGTTTGATGATTTTATATGATGTAAGCTGTAAGTTTCTTAAAGATGTCCTTTATGGAATTGAGAACATTTCCTTCTATTTTTAGTTAGGTAAGAGTTTTTAGTCATGTAAAATTTGGTGTTATGCTTTTCTGCATCTACGGAAATGATCATGCATTTTTTTTCTTATTCTTTTTATGTAGAGTTGTGGTGTGGTGCTGCAGGATAAAGTGCCGGACTGCACACTCCTTAAAAACCTACACAAGGTCACTATGAGTCGGAATTGACTCCATGGCACTTAACAACAAAATTCTGTTAATGTAGTGAAGTACATTGATTGATTTCTTTCAAATATTAAACCAACCTTGCAATCCAATGATAAATGCTATCGTGGTATATTAACCTTTATCTTTTTGTTCTGCTAATACTTTGTGAATAATGTTTGCATCTATATTCATGAAACTTAATGTTCTGTAATGTTCTTTTCTCTTAATCTCTTTGCTGGTTTTATGAGGCAAAGATGGCCTCATAAAATGAGTTAGGACACATGTCCTACTCTACTTTCTGAAAGAGTTTGTAAAAAATATCATAATCTTGTACTTTGATAAGCAAGCACTGTGTACATTAGTAAACATTCTGTTGGATGACAATGGGAAGGAGAGAGAGCTGCAGGCAGACAGGAACCAAATCATTGCTAGGCTGAAAGAGACTACTTGAGTCAACTGACAAGCTGTTTCCTCCAGGTATGGTGAATTAAATTTGAGATGCTTTATCCTGTGCCACACAGTCACAACAGAGATTTCTAATCTGTGTCCCCTACCAAGAGCCAGACACAGAGAGCAAAGGCTTCTGAACCCCTACTGTATGCCAGGTACCACTGGGAAAACAGCTACTTTCCAAGGCAGAATGATAGTTCAGCTGTATAAGAAAATTTACAGCAAATCAAAATTTCAAAACTGGGTTTTGTTCAGAAGGGAGGGCCCAGGATGGCTTCTTACAATCAGAAAATCTTACTTGAGAAAGAGGTATTTGCGCTGGGTCACTAAGGATAGCCAGGATTTGAATTTAGAGAACTAGAGGTACTTTTCAAGGGGTTGGGCGAAGCATCACTGGTGGGAAATCAGGAGTAATAGTTGTATTGCAGGGCCCTAGCCAGTGCAATAAGGCAAGAAAAACAAAAGCATACAGTTCATAAAGTAGTAAAACTGCCTTTATTTACAGCTAATACAATTATGTATATAGAAAACTCTAAGGAATCCTCCAAAGAGCTACTAAAATTAGCAAGTAAATTTAACAAGCTTGCAGTATACAAGGCCAATAATCAAAAATTAATTTTATTTATATATACTAAAATAAAAAAATTATAAAATCTCACTTATAGTAGTATAAAAAACAATTGTTGTTGCTGTTGTTAGGTGCCATCAAGTTGGTACTGACTCATAGCGACCCTGTGCATAACAGAATGAAACACTGCCCGGTCCTGGGCCAACCTCACAATTGTTGCCATGCTTGAGCCTATTGATGCTACCACTTTGATAATCCATCTCGCTGGGGGTCTTCCTCTTTTTCTCTGACCCTTCACCTTACCAAACATGTTATCATGGGGATAAATTTAACAAGTCCTTTATTCAACTGAAGATCTGAAGAACCCAAAATAGGCTAAACAATTTTTAAAAGGAGGAACGAAGTTACAGGAGTAACTTTAAGACTTAGTTAGCGTAAGCAATCAAGATAATGTGATACTGACTTAGGGTAAAATGAGTTTAATAAAAAGAAATGAAGTACTGATATATTCTACAACACGCATGAACCTCGAAAGCATTAGAAGTGAAGGAAAACAAACAAAAAAGACTACAAGAAGAGGCAAAGTCATAGAACAGGTTTGGGGGACATGGAAATGGGAATGACTGCTAATAGGTATTGGGTGTTTTTTTAGGGATGATGAGAATGTTCTTGAATTAGACAGTGGTGATAACTACACAACCTTGTGAATATACTGGTGGTTGTAGTTATGTACCGTGGAGTCGGTTCCAATTCATAGCAACCCTGTACAGGGTTTCCGAGGCTATAAATCTTTATGGGAGCAAAAAGCCTCATCTTTCTCCCGTAGAACAGCTGGTAGTTTCAAACTGCTGACCTTGAAGTTCGCAGCCCGATTTGTAACCACTACACTACCAGAGCTCCTTTAAATTGTATAAATTATTATGAATTTTATGGTATGTGAATTATATCTCAGTAAAAATATTTTTCTGAAGCAGTGAAACAGATGCATATATGAGGGGGCTTCAAAAAGTTTGTGGGACTCCTGTGAGCCAGGATGGAGACCTGGTCAGCTAGCAGTGTGGCAAGTCCAGGGCACTCTTGGGCCCAGAGTCAGTGACATAGCCACAGAGGACTAGAGTGGAGAGTGAAGCGTCCAGCTGAAAAGAAGAGAGGGAACATGCATAAGTACACCCACGCTTGCAGATAATACCCATTTGACCTTGACCTGGCTTCAATGACTGGATGATCAGAGCTCAACCAGAAGAAGAAAGAAGAGGGAAAAAAAGAATAATCTGATACAATCGATGTACTTGACATACACCTATGGAAGCAGTAGCTCAAAAGAGGGAACAAATCTTCACAGCGAAGATCATTCCCACCCCTTCCGCACACAGAGAGGACAGGGATGGGTAGCTTGGACATTGGCTACCCAGAAGTGGGGGGCTACAAAGGCAAGAAGTGACTGGCTTACAAGCTTTTAAGAGGGAACCTAGATCCAGAGGGTGTGGAGGAAAGTAGAATCTCCACTGAGTAGCATCCATTATGTCTAGTCGGGGCTGATAAAAGGAGATGCAGATAAGTCTCTTGTGATACAATAGTGAATAATTGTTATCAGGATTGATTGTGAGGGCTGGAAATGTAAAGGTAGATGTTTTGTGGCAAAGGGAGGGGAGTGATTAACTTTGCAGTCTAGGGAGCAGAGGTCCCTGGGACCATCAAGGGAGAAGAGCGCAGAACGGAACCCTACCCACAGAAGCAGTGATGCCAGGAATGGAGGCAGAGACGATGATGTGGGGAGATGGAGCGGCTGGGGACTTTGGACCTGGAGAGGGAGAGGGGCTGTGTGCGGATGACTGGGGGCAGGCATGTGGGGTATATCCTTTGGTAGATAGATGATGCATGGAGCAGATTGTAACCATGGCAAGGAAACGATATACGACGGGATCAACGTGAAGCTAGTGTCCTCTCATGTAAACTATCACAACATTCAGAATAAAGCATTAAAATAAATAAATAAAGTCTGTGGAAAATGGAATCAAAAGATAATGGAATATTTCCAAGAACTTTTTGAAGCACCCTTATACAATGGTCAATTATTTTTCAATAAGGTAAGTAAATTAATTCAATGTAAGTAAGATATCCCTTTCCAACAAACGGAGCTGGATGTACATCTAGAAAACAGGGATCTTGACTTTATTTCACACTATACTCAAAAATTACCTTGAAATGTATGATGTTGTTGCTGTTAAGTGCTGTCGAATCGTTCCAACTCATAGTGGCCCTATATAGGGTTTCCGAGGAGTGGCTGGTGGGTTTGAACTGCTGACCTGCGGTGAACAGTCCAGTGCTTGGTGTTTATCCTACAGTGCCACACCAGAACTAAATATAACAAGCGTGTTCCATAGAGTTGGCGAAGCTGATTTTTTAAAACTAGACCAGCAGAGTTTGCTTCCTAGGAACCTCTGAGTTAAGTCAAACCTTCAGTGTTTTGGTTAGCAGTGAACTACATTAACCATTTGTGCTGCCCAGAGACTCCTAATACAGATCACAATTTTCAGTTAGAAGAATATAGTTCCCTTATCTGCATTTCCTCGTTTTTGCCTTGTAACACCTTATTCTCATTTCTTTTGGTACTGAACTTAAGTACTTCTCCCTCATTCCAGGTTTTCTTTTGTGAGTATTGTTAAGAAGCTTCGTCTCCTTGACCTAGGATAAACACTGGACTAACTGAAAGGTCGGCAGTTCAAACCTACCAGGTACACCTTGGGAACCCCATACAAGGGCTCCATGAGTCAAAACTGACTTGATGGCACATAACATCACTAGCTCCCTGACTAGGGGTTGACCCCGCTAAATCATAAGAGTATCGACTCTTTTCTGGACTCTCGATGATGACCAGAACATTCAAGGATGGCCAGTGCTTGAAGTACAAATTAGCCACCCTGACAATGGAGTCAACGAGCTTTCCCTTGGGTTTCCTGCCCAGATCCCTAACATTCTCCTGGTTTCTAGCCTTGCTAAGGGTCAAGTGTTCTAGCTTTTGCTTCAGTTCCGTGAATCACTTCCATCCTTCCATTCATTTCCTTTTATGCTAAATTGGCCAGAGTTGGTTTCTATTGCTTACCATATAATCAGCTGACCTGGACTGGATTTAGGAGAGCTGGCTTCCAGTTCTAGCTCCACTACTTACTAGTTGCTTAACTCGGACTTTGGGCAGGTTACTGCTGAGTGCCTGTTTGTTCTTCTTTCGAATGTTTCATACATATTTCCTGAGTGTTGTATGTATAAGACACAATTCATATATTTTGTTTTTGTGTTTAAAGATATTTAATAGGATTGTTAAAAGTGTCAAATAAAGTTCATAAAAGTATTTTCTTAGCTAATAAAGTAATATTATCTAACTATATAACTCCTTTTATGACTGGCTATCTCAAAAATCCTTATGGCTTGGTCCCCCAGAAGTAATCTGTTACTCTTCTCATACACAATTTAGTTTATGCTTAGTACACACACACACATATACATATATACACCCATCACTGCCAGAAGCTTTATAAGTATATTTTAAATAAGTCAAAATAAGTACAATTAATAAGGGAAATCTTGCCCTAAGCAAAATAAAATCTTTCCTTGCATTCAAAGCAGGAATCACAAATACTTCTCTGTACTAATTTCCCAATAACTATTTTATAGAACTCATAGCCACAGAAAAATCCAATGATAATCTGTCCTTCTGTATGAGACTGTGAGGCTCTTATTTTGACATGAGGGTATAGTGGCCGATTTTTGGCAGAGTGGCTCCAGGATATAATTAACAGCTAGTATACACTCCACTTCCTGGACTCTACATTTCTCTGGGAACATATTCAGAGCTGGGCAATCACAACATATATGCACAGCTGGATTTATTTTATTCTGGAAACATACAAAACAATGTGATAGCTAAAATGGATTACAAGACACTGAGCCTTGGTTTGAAGGAGAGAATTATGAGTATAATAATTTGAGATGAGCACAATTGTAACTTAACTTTGCATAAGGAGTTTGCTCAAGAGTCCAAGCTATCTTAATTCAAGACATGGACACATATTCATACATGTATAGACACACACTTAGACACACACAGAGGCACACAAATGAAATCACTCCCCAAAGGTCCTGAGGCCAAAATTCTCAGTCATCCTCAAATCCTCTTCTTCTCTCTTCATCCAACTTGCTAACAAATCTTGTTATTCTATCTTCAAAATACATCCAGAATTTGACCACTTCTCACTACTTCCACTACTATCAACGTACCCAGCCACCATCAGTTCGTGCCCAACCAGCCACCATGTTACCAAACTGGTCTCCTTGCTTCCCTCATTTTGTCTCATATAATGTGTTCTCTCCTCAGAATCCAGATTATTCCTTAAAAACAAAAATGAGACATTGCTCTCCAATGACTTCCCATCATATTTAGAATGAAACCTCAGTACCTCTCATTTACTAACAAGGGTCTCCTGCCCTGCCTTTACCCACCTCTTGGTCTCATTTCTTACCATTCACCCTTGCTACTCTTACTCAGTCACACCAGCTGCCTTATGTTATTCAAACATTGCAAGTGAGCATCTGCTTCAGGGCCTCTGTACTTACAGCAGCCTCTGGCTGGAGTGTTCTTCCTCCCAGATCTTTGCATGCTCTCTCCCTCACTGGAGAACTCTGCTCAAATGTAACTTACTAGAAAGTCTCCCATCCCTACCCATCACGGTTTGTCTTTTTTTGCTCATGCTGTTGTTGATAAGTGCCAGCAAGTCGGTTCCCACTCATAGTGACCCTAAGTGTCACAGAAGGAATCACTGCCTGGTCCTGTGCCATCTTTGTAATGACTGCTATGTTTGAACACACTGTGGCTGCTACTGACTGTGTCAATCCATCTTGTTGAAGGGCTTCCTCTTTTTCCCTGATCCTTCACTTTACCAAGCATGATGTCCTTCTCCAAGATTGGTCCCTTCTGGTAAAATGTCCGCGCTATGAGAGATGAACTCTGGTCACCTTAGTGGCTAAGGAGCATTCAGGCTGTACTCTTCCAATACAGATCTGTTTGTTGTTCTGGCAGTCCATGGTACCTTTAATATTCTTCTCTAACACTATAATTCAAATGGATCATTTCTTCTGTGGTCTTCCTTATTCATTGTCCAATTTTCACATGCATATGAAGCTACTGAAAATACCATAGTTTGGGTCAGACACACTTTAGTCCTCAAACTGACATCTTTGCTCTACAACATGTTAGAGAGGTCTTGTGCAGCAGATATGCCTAAAGCAGTATGTTGTATGATTTCTTGACTAATGCTTTCTTGAGTGTTGATTGTAAATCCAAGCAAATATTGCATTTTGCTTGGATTTGCAAAATGCAATATTTGATAACTTCAATCTTTTCTCCATTTATCATGATGTTATTTATATATCCATTAGTGAGTATTTTTGCTTTCTTTACATTGAGGTGAAACTCATACTGAAGGCTGTGGTCTTTGATCTTCTTCAGTAAGTATTATAAGACCTCGTAACATCCAACAAGCAAGGTTGTATCATCTGCGTATCACAGGTTGTTAATCAATCTTCCTGCAATCCTGATACCACACTCATCTTCATATAATACATACAGCTTCTTGAATTATTTGCTCAGCATGCAGACTGAAAAAGTATGGTAGCAGAATACAACCCTGGCACATACCTTTCCTGATTTTAAACCATTTGGTGTTCCTTTGTTCTGTTTGAATGTTCTATTGAATGTTCTGCCTCTTGGTCTATGTACAGGTTCCTCATGAGCACAATGAACTATTCCGGAATACTCATTTGTCACAATGTTGTCCATAGCTTCTCATGATTCACACAATGGAAAGCCTTTGCGTAGTCTATAAAGCACAGGCAAACATCTTTCTGATATTCTCTATTTTCAGTCAAAATCCATCTGACGTCAGCACCACACCTTCATCTGAGTCTGGCTTGAACCTCTGGCAGTTCTCTCTCAATGTACTATTGCAGCTGCCTTCAAATTATCTTTAGAAAAAATTCACTTGCATGTGTACTGTCCTATGATTACCGCATTCCACTGGGTCACTTCTCTTCAGAATGGGCACAAATATGGATCTCTTCTAACCAGCTCTTCAGGAGGCTGTCTTCCAAATTTCTTAGCACAGATGAACGAGTACCTCAGTTTGTTGAAAGACTTCCTTCCATTTGTATTCCATCAGTTCCCAGAGCCTTGTTTTTCGCCAGTGTCTTCAGTGTATATTGGACTTCTTCCTTCAGTATCATTGGCTCTTGATCATATGCTACCTCTTGAAATGGCTGAATATCAACCATTCTTTTATGGTACAGTGACTCTGTATATTTCTTCCTTCTATCTTCTTTTTATTTTTTCCTTCTATCTTCTTTTGATGCTTTCTGCATCATTCAGTATTTTGCTCAAAGAATCCTTCAATACTTCAAGTCAAGACTTGAATTTCTTACTCAGTTTTTTCAACTTGAGAACTGCTGAGTGTGCTCTTCCTTTTTGGTTTTCTAACTCCAGATCTTTACAGATTTTATTATAATATTTGACTTTGCCTTCTAGAGCTGCCCTTTGAAATTTTCTTTTCAATTCTTTTATCTCCTCACTTTTTCCATTTGCTTTAGCATCTCTGTGCTGGAGAGCAAGTTTCAGTCTCTTCTGACATCCATGTCTTTTCCTTCTTTCTTGTCTTCTTGATGACCTTTTGCTTTCTTCCTGTATGATGTTCTTGAAGTCATACCACAACTCCTATAGGTTTCAGTCACTAGGGTCTGATTCATCAAATCTGTTCTTGAGGTGATCTCTAAATTCAAGTGGGATATGTTCAAGTCATATTTGGATTCATATGGACTAGTTTCAATTTTCAACTTCCACCTGAATTTGCATATGAGCAGTTGATGGTCTTTTCCATAATCTGTCCTTGGCCTGGTTTTGGCTGATGACATGGAGCTTTTCCACCATCTCTTCCCACACATGTAGTCAATTTGATTGCTATATATTCCACCTGGTGAAGTCCATGTGTGTAATCATCTTTTATGTTGTTTAAAAAAAGGTATCTGCAATGAAGAAGTTTTGGTATTGCGAAATTCTATCATGTGATCTCCAGCACCACTTCTACCAGTCTAGTATTTCTATCACCACTTGTTTAACAGGGTTTCACACTGTGATGCTAAAAGCTATGCCAAAGGTATTTGGAATGCCGGAAGGGTCTCTAGTGGACAGATTTCATCTGAGTTTCCAGACAGACACGGAAGAAGAAAAGGTAGACTATTTCTGAATGTTTAGCTACTGAAAACTTTCTAAATAGCAGTAAAACACTGTCAAATAACACCAGAATATTGAATATTTAACATGATGTAGAGCACCAGAATAGTGCCAGATAAAGTCCTGGAAGATGAGTCCCTCAGGTTGGAAGGTACTCAAAACATGACTAGGGAAGAGCTGCCTCCTCAAAGTAGAGTTGATTGTGATGACGTGAACGGAGGAAAGCTTTTGGGACCTTCATTTACTGATGGGCACAACTCAAAATGAAGAGGAACAATGTGAACATCCATTAATAATTGGAACATGGGATGTACCGAGTATAATCTAGGAAAATTGGAAACAGTCAAAATGAAATGGAACACATAAACATCAATATCCTAGGCATTAGTGAGCTGAAATGGACTGGTATTGGCCATTTTGAATATCCATTCACATGGCTTACTATGCCGGGAAGAGGGAAGGTGTCACATTCATCGTCAAAAAGAACATTTTAAGATCTCTCTTGATATACAACATTATCAGTGATAGGACAATATCTACACACCTAGACAGAAGACCAGTGAGTACCACTATTACTCAAATTTATGCAACACTCACTCAAGCCAGTGAAGATGAAATGGAAGAATTCTGTAAACTTCTTCAGTCTAAAACTGATATGCAATCAAGATGTATAGATAATTACTGGTAATTGGTATGCAGAGGTTGGAAACGAGGAAGGATCAGTAGTTGGAAAATACCACCTTGGTGATAGAAATTGTGCCTCATAGTACTTAATATATGTTGATTTGACATGCATCTGGAATGTCACTCCATTGAAGCTACAACTTTACTCTGTTTTGTTCACTGCAGTGCCCATAGCTTCTAAACAATATCTGGTGTGTAGTAGTTACTCTATAAATATTTTATAATGAATGAAGAACTGAATAGTGCTTATTGGTTTCTGGTACATAGTAAGCAGATACAAATTTGTGATGTCAACCTTAGGAGGTAAAAATATTACTAGAAATGTTAAAAAATTTATAATGACATTATTTAAGATGTCAAAAAGAAAGCCACTTTATATTTTAACCAATTTCAATATAAATGCAATTATTTTGTACTTACTTGGAGTTTCTTCTAAAATGTCCTGGAATTTGGTCCTCTCATAATCCACCAGCTGGCGTTGAAGATGGGGTCTAAGACTTCTAATTGTAAAATTGACCATGTCCATTCTCATGAGGTCCAAGACATGAAATATTTGTCTAAAATTTTTAGAATTAAAATGGTTAGAGGGGATTAAATTAAGCAGAAATACATGAACTGTTATATATCTTGTTGTTGTTGTTAAGTACCTCCAACTCAGTTCCAACTCATAGTGATCCTATGCAGTGTTTCTGAAGCTTTAAATCTTTAAAGGGAGAAGAAAGTCTCATCTTGTACCTTTTGAGTAGTTAGTGTGCTCATACCACAGATCTTGAGGCTCAAAGTCCTGTGGATATCCTACAAAACCCTAAGCTCCCTATTATATATATGATTATATATATTGTTGTTTGAAGTGCCATGGAGTCAGTTCCAACTCATAGCAGCCCTGGATAAGGTTTCTGAGGAGCAGTTGGTGATCTTGAACTGCCAACCTTGTGATTCAAACTGACCTTGTAGTTTAGTACATTAACACACAGTGCCACACCAGGACTCCGTTACATGTATTATATCCACAAAAACACAAACATCCTCAAAACAGTTCTGAAATCCCAGTTTCCATTTAGAACGTTTACTTTTCATAGAATTAAGCATGCCTAATCCCCAATTTACTCATCAACAAATATCAAGAGTGTTTCCTTTAATGTATATAGTATCGTCAGCTGATTCATTATACCTCAACATAAATGAACTAAGAAGCACAAACAATGCATCATGAGCCAGAAATAAGAAGGATTCAAGGAGGAATTTTCATTGGCAAGTCCCTGAAATTTTCCTGGACATATATCGTTTTTATTTCTAAGGGAATGCTTTGAAAAAGGAAGCAATGGGGCAGTGAAGTACAGGGGCAAAAGTACTTTGTTTAAGAGCTGGACAGTCTTACACTCAACCCCAGGTTTGCAACTAAGCAGCTCTGCGGCCATGCAAAAATGACTCAGTGTTGCTGAGCCTCAGTTTCCTTACTGGGAAAAGAGAGGACAGCTCCAATGTGGAAGGATGTTGTTTGAAATCAACAAGATAATAAGCAGAAAGTACAGTGACAGTGGACTCCAGCAAGTGTCTAAGAAATACAAAGAGCACCCCAGGTTTGATATCATATACAAGTATGCATGGGACTTGGAGCCGGGATACTGCATTTCATAATCACAATCTGTCAGAGTTGAGCACACAGTAAAGCCCATTTTACAGATAGGAAAAGTGTGACTTAGAGAGGTTACCTACTTGTCTGAGGTCAAAAAGTAACTTATCCACTAATTACAGACCAGTTTCCTTCTCGTACCTTTCCAAAGCTATTACATAAAACTCAATTTTTACTATGGTCATATTCATACAAAAAGGAAAAAAAAAAAATTCCCAGTGGCAAAAAGTACTGCACTTTTATCTGGACTCTGGGACCACAAGGACTAGATGATGTGTTTAGGATTTTAATACGCACCTCCCATCTTCAGACCACCAGAGATTTGTGGCTGGTAAAAGTGTTTATAGACAGCAGCTGCAGTTCACAGCAGACTTCAATCTAGGCAGGACCAGGTGACCAATTATAGTCAATGAAATGTGTTGTTTCTGGGTTGAAGTGAATGAACATCCAAATATATGCTCCCTCTGGTCTCTTTCTCATTAACCAGCTGACTAGAGAAGACACCCGAGCCCTGGGAAACGAGGAAGCCAAAGACTGAAGGAGCCTGGGTTTATGTGGTTGCTGCCTGACCAAGAATGCCAGAACTGGATTTGGGCATGAGGAGAAACAAACACTTATTGGACAAATCACTGAGAAGCCAGAGCTTATGTGTTACAGCAGCTAGCATTGCCCTAACTGATAAAGGCGACTTCTCATATATTTGATTAAATTAGCTCTCCCCGCTGAAGGCTCTGTTCGCACCCTCTACTATCCCTCTCACAGTCCTGGTGTGGCACTGTAGGATAAGCACTAGACTACTAACCACAAGATCAAGCAGTTCACACCACCACTGGCTCCTCAGAAACCTTATCCAAGGTCACTACGAACTGGAATCAACTAGACAGCACTTTACAACAACCCCTTTCTAAGGATTCCTGGCACAACAGTTGGCACTTGGCTGTTAAGTGAACCTACCAAGCAGCTCGGTGGAAGAAAGACCTGATCAGTGGCTCCCCTAAAACAAGGAACAAAGCAAAACCAAACTCACCACCACTGAGTCACTTCTGACTCATAGCAATCCTCGAGGACAGGGTGGAACTACTCCTGAGGGTTTCCAAACCTGAAATCTTCACAGGAACACTCTCCTCTCTCTCCTGGGAAATGGCTGGTGGGTCTGAGCTAAGCTTGCAGTTTAGCAGCCCATCACTTAACCCACTGGACTACCAGGGATCCATAAAGACGATAGTTTAAAAAATCCTATTGGGCACTTCGACTGTTACAAACTGAAATCAACTCAACAGCACCCAACCACACCAGCCTTTTCACAATAGTCATCAGAACTCTCCACTAGACTGTAAACTGCCAGGTGTCAGGGATTATATCTTATTGTTCTTATCACTATATCCCTAGAGCCCAACACATGCCAACTAAATTTTGTCAGCATAGTCAATCTGAAGACTCTATGTACACAGTAAACGGTTGACTTAACCCACTGCCATCAAGTCAATTCAGACTCATCATGTCCTATAAGACAGAGGAGAACTGTCCCTTAGAGTAAATCTTCGCAGGAGCAGACAGCCTCATCTTTCAACTGCAGAGCAGCTGGTAGGTTTGAACTGCTGGCTCTATGGTGAGCAGTCCAGGGTTTCTCCCACAGTGCCATACCAGGGATCAACGGTTGATTGGTTGACTTACAGCTTGCTTATTTGATTTTCTTCTAGAGTCAAGGACTTCTTTGGGAAACCAGCTCTTTTTCTGCATTCCCCAAAATCTATACTTCCCATGTGAATAAAGTTAGAGATACTCTAAATCAGGGGTGGGGAATGCCTGGCCCATGGGCAGTATAAGGCCCACGAGATCATTTCACCTAGTCCTGCCAAGGCAACCACAGTTCCAACCACCACATTGTTGTTGTTAAGTGCCGTAGAGTCGGTTCCAACTCATAGTGACCCTGCATAGGGTTTCTAAGGCTGTAAATCTTTATGGGAGCAGAAAGCCTCATCTTTCTCCCATGAAACAGCTGGTAGTTTCAAACTGCTGACCTTGTGGCTTGCAGCTCAATTCGTAACAACTACACTACCAGAGCTCCTTAACCGTCACATTGTTGTTGTTGTTAAGTGCCATCGAGTCGGTTCCGACCCATAGCGACCCTGTACAGGGTTTCCGAGGGTGTAAATCTTTACGGGAGTAGAAAGCCTCATCTTTCTCCCGCGGAGCGGCTAGTAGTTTCGAACCGCTGACCTTAAGGTTCGCAGCCCGATTCGTAACCATCACATTAGGAGTGATTTAATTAAATGTTTGACCAAATATAGCACATTAATTTTTAAGTTGACAATTCTGTATGGTCTACAAAATGATGCTATAAATTTTGGCAGGAAAAAGATGCCCCACCCCTGCTCTAAATGTAAGCAGCCAAACTACTAACCTCAGCACCTCCACAATGTTGCTGGTAGCTTTCAACTCTCGGATATCGTCATCCCGCACAGGGGCACACAGTTTTCCCATCGTGCTGATGACGTAGTTGGCCAGGCCTTGGATGTCCACAGCACTGTGCTCAGCCTGCTGTCTGATGAGGTCTGTGTCCAACACTTCACAGATCTGATTGCGAAGCCGGTTGCCTCCAGGAGTCAGGAAAGAGAGAAGAATCTGCTCGCCGAGAGGAAGGAGAAATGAACAGCATCGTCACGTGAGTGAAGGTTGTTACCCTTCCCTTCGGTGTCCTTGTCCATGTTTTCCTGCTCTGAGGATGTCAGAGGCTTACACTGACTACACTGCAGACCAAACATGGGGTCCAGTTTGGACTCTAAAAACAGAGCGTTAGCTGTTGATTGAAGTGCCTCCCCACAGAAAGTTCCTGATACAGTCAGGATGAAAATGCCTGGCAAGGAAGCAATCCCGCGGGCCCGTCAGTATATTTGACATAGAAAATGTTTATTAGATGAGTAAGCTATTTATGGGAGCTCTGGTGATGCACTAGTTAAAGTGCTCGACTGCTAACCAAAAGGTGAGCTGTTCGACCCCATGACAGAAACATGTGGCAATCTGCTCCTGTAAAGGTTTCCAGCCTTAGAAACCCTGTGGTTGTGTGCTGTGGAGTCAGCTGTGACTTATAGCGACCCTGAATAAGGTTTCCGAGGCTGTAAATCTTTACAGGAGCACAAAGTCTCATCTTTCCCCCAAAGACCAGTTGGTAGTTTCAAACTGCCAATCTTGAGGTTAGTGGCTGACTTGTAACCACGACACTACCAGAGCTCCTTTTAGGGTCACTTTAGGGTCACTCTGAGTCAGAACCGACTCGACAGCAGTGGGTTAGTGCAGTGCCCTACTTATGGGACACTGTATGATAGAGCCTGCATGGAGTTACAAGTAGGGGACCAGGGATGCTGAACCAGAGGGCTGTCTTTTTCTCTCTAGCCCCAGTAACTATGTGACTCTGGACAAGTTGGGGAATTCAGAGTCATTGTATAAAGAATAAGAGTGACTACAGGGTTGTCTAACCTTAATGAATAATACAGCGCTTTGGCACAGACTGTAAATGTTAGCTGATAACTGTCGCCCTCATTTAATTTACATGATCTTGTAAGTACTTTAATCCCACATTATAGGGACGTAAACTGAGGCTTAAAGAGGAAGAGTCTGTAACTGAGCCAGGTGGATTCACCTTCAGAGTCCATTCTTTCAGCCTCTATTCTAGGCACTTAACAACAACAACTAGGCTCTGAGCTCCTTCCACTGCACCATCTCCCAGCTTGCACCTGCTCCAGGAGGTGCTGGGAAAACCCTTCCAATGACAGAACTTGCTCACTTTTTCACAGTTTCTAATACTAAAGGACATGAAAACAGCCCTTGAGGGTGCAGTGGGGTGGGGATGAATTAATACTGACAATATCCACTTGCCTCTCTGATTTCTTCAAACAGTTTGATGGCATGTTCATACTCGGGAGGCTCTGAACTTAGTTCGGATTCCAAGACATCCCAGAAGGCCTGATGAACAATGTGCTTCACTCGACTGGCCAAGCTACAGGAATGAAACAGATGGTTTTCTAAAGTCAACACTATGCTTCCTGATTAGAAAAGAAATATGCTCACTGTAACAATCTTAGAAAAACAGAGACTAAAACCTGACCACAATCCCACCAATAATCCTTTAGTCCATTTCCCTAATTCAATCTATTGTTTTAACACAGTTAAGAATACCTGACAATAGTGTATATATACTTTTTATACCTGATGTCCTGTCCTGACCATTTCCCCTAGACATTAAAAAGGTTTCCTTACTATAGCTTCCAATAACGGAATCCAATTCTGTCCTAAGGAGACACCACAATGTACCCAGATACTCTTCTACACACAGCTTTAGACCGTGAAGAGATTGCAAAATTGCTCTTTCCCCAATTGCTGAAATTTCATGGCAGAGAATAGAACAGATTGGGCCAAGAATCACACATTTGGAGGCCTGCCAACTTTAGCTTAGCTGTTCCATTTAAAGTCAGCAGAGTCAAACTGCTGAAATAGCATTCTGAGGAAGAGCTCACAATAGAATAGGTGGCCACCTTGCTTCAGCCATTCCAACTGAACTCGTACACCATTTTGCCACAACTTTGAGGGAAGCACACATGAGGGGGCTTCAAAAAGTTCATGGAAAAATTCCAAATTTTTACATTCCATTTTTCGAGAAGCTTTTGAAGCCTCCTCGTATTTCCCTGCACTGTAATTACCTACCTTCCTCCAGAGGGCTACACACCTCTCCTAAGTCAGACGACATAGCTCCTTCTAGGTACCTGCCATTGTCCCTAGCACAGTGCCTGGCATACTGGCATAGTGAGTGTTCAATAAAGGCACAATGAATGAATTAATCATTTGATAGTTAAAGCAGATCTTCCCCCCCACCCCTTTTTAAAGTACAAATGTTACCAGCTTTTAAGAAATGTCAAGTCAGTTCCAACTCATAGTGACCCTGTATAGGGTTTCTAAGGAGAGCTCCTGGGCTGGAACTTCTGGCCTTGTGGTTAGCAGTCCAAGGCTTATCCTAAAGAACCACACCAGGATTCCTAAAGTACAAATAGCTAAGTATAAAATAATGCTACTAAAGATGAAAATGAACTTTTTGTTTCTGTAGCTAAAAATACAGTGTTGTCATGCTGTACGACAAGCACTGGACTGAAAGGTTGGTTTGAACACCAAGGTTTGTGGTTCCTTAGAAACCCTAAACAGTGTCGCTATGAGTCAGAACTGACTCAACGGCCCTTAACAACAACAAGAAGTCAGCAAATTAGATTAAAAATGTAGTTTCATTGCCTGAGAAGAACTTGTTCAACATAATAGCCATTTCCAATGTTTTCAGACTCTCCTGAGCATCTACAGCAGTTAGACTGGCAGGCACCGCTTGGACGGACGCTGGCTCTTGACTTTTCAAACCTCACATACTTGGCTTGAATGGACCAAGGAATGAGCTAAAGCAATTTCATAGCTCCTTAAGAGACGTCAGGGTTTAAATTTAAGTTGTCCTAAATGACACAAGATATTTTTTTAGCTCTTTAATTTCCTGAGGAGGTTGGAGTCGAGAGCAATTGAATCATTTAATAAGCATTTCTATTGTGTATCAGAAACCTAAATTATTTTACTAAGTTCTTTTCCCAAAGAAAATGTGTGATAAAATATGAGAGTCAGCCACATTTAAATACAAAATAACTTGGCCATTGTAGACAGTCATCTGAGTAGCAACAGCTAATTAATATGTGATTTCATTTTTAGCAAAGGTGATATATACTAATGCTGCATTTTGTTTTCCTTTTCTCACATTTTCTAGAAATGGTAGAAAAAAAAAGAACAATTTATCTCTCCATGGTATAAAAGTACCATGTGCAATGCACTTTTACCCCGAGCTCATTTCATGCATTTGAGTGAGTAGTGTGGTCCCTGTTTTATCCCCAGGGAATATGAGGTGCAGACTAAACCTCAGTAGAGCCAGGATTCAATCTCTAGTGTCTATCACATTCTAATGAACCTTTACTCTAATCAATTACATTAGTAACTTTTGAATAGACAGTATAGATTATCTCACCTTTTTCTCTGTCTGTATTTCATAAAATTTATTAATTTTAACTAACTTCAGGAATTCATTTTTATTAGTCAACAAATGCTTACTCAACGTCCAATATGTGCAAGGCCCTGTTTTAGGCACTGAGGTACTACAGTGAAAAGAAATTTTCTCAAGAAGCTTGTATGTTAGTAGGGGTAGGAAGACAAGAACACAGAAACAACAACAAAAACAGAATCATTTATAAACGTAAAAAGAAAGAAGACAACGTCAGGGCTATGAGGAGGACTCAGTGAGACAATATGGGAGTGATGGGAAGGGTGCGGTGCAGCTGGGTTGGTGAAGAAAGCCTCTCTACAGTTCTGAGTTAAGACTTGAATGGGGATGAAAATGCAGCTATGTGGAGATCTAGGGGAAAGACATTCAAAGAGAAGGGCAAAGTCTCCCTGAGACAGGACCAAGCTTGGTATACTCCAAAATCAAAAGGAAGCCAGTGGACTGAAACACAGCAAGCAGCAGTAAGAGACAGATTTGGGGAGCAGGGCTTGCAAGCTGTATTAAAGAGTTTAAGTTTCTATCCCAAGTATAATGGGAAAACACTGAGGCATTTTAAGCAAAGAAATAATCTAATTGAATTTAGAAAGATCATTCTGGCTGCCAAGTGACTGTGGAAGATGGACTATGGACACCAGTTAGGAATGACACAATCTAGGTCAGAGAGAGCCATCGTCTAGCCTACAGATGCCATGGAAGAGCTGGTGTGAAGGACTCGATTTTGATAAATTCAATGACCACAGAAAACCAAACAGATATACTTACTTTAGCTAGTCATCTTAAAAAAGTATTAATGATAATTGTAAATAACATCCTTAGCAGGATTATGAACCACATTTTAAAATAAAGAAAATTATGTGTATGTACATTTTTGATTTAAAACAAACAAAAATGTTCTAAATGGGATAAAAGATTAGCGGCTGTCTTAATGTCTTGTTGTTAGTGCCAGGTCTCATCGAGTTGGCTCCACCTCATAGAGGTCCTATGCACAACAGAACAAAACACTTCCGAGTCTTGTACCATTTTCATAATTGTTGCTACATTTTAGTCCATCACTGCTGTCACCGTGCCAAGCTGGCCCTCCACTTTACAAGCATGATGTCCTTCTCCAGGGACTGTCCCTCTGAAGTACGAAAGACAAAGTCTCACAAACCTGGCTTGTAAAGAGCGTTCTGTCTGTATTTCTTCCCATTTGTTCTTCTGGCAGCCCATGGTACTTTTAATATTCTTCTCCAATACCATAACTCAAATACATCAGTTCTATGGTCTTCCTTATTCATTGCCCAACTTTCACATGCACATGAGGCTATTGAAAATACCAAGACTTGGATCAGGTGCATCCTAGCCCTCTAACAGACATCTTTGCTCTTGAGCACTAAATAAAGAGGTTTTATGCAGCAGATTTGACCATTGCAATATGCCATTTGAGTTCTTGACTTCTGCTTCTATGCGTATTGTCTGTGGATCCAAGTAAAATGAAGTCTTAGACAATTTCAGTATTTTTTTTTTCATTTAACTTAATGTGATTTATTGACCCCACTGTGAGGAGTTTTATTTTCTTTGCATTGAGGTGCAGTCCATATTGAATGCTGTAGTCTTTGCTCTTCATCAGTGTGTATTTAAAGTCCTCAACACTTTCAGCAAGCAAGGAAGCCAGGTTGTGTCACCTGCATTATCACAGAAGTTGCTAAGGAGTCTTCTTCCAATTCTGCTGTCATGTTCTTCTTCATATAATTTCAGCTTCTCAAATTATTTGCTCAATCATAGAGAGAACACCTGAGGATTTACAAATGGCACTGTGAGACTGAAGATTCCGTGCCACTATCCACGAACTGACTTTGCCCTAACCAAGACTGATCTGTAGTAATAGCCTCAAATTTTTCTTTTCTTTGTCCCAGAGGATTTTTCAGCCATTAAAGCCAGAGTGGGGTCAAGGCAGACTGTCAGGCTGGCTCTCCTGAGAGGTCCCTTGAGGTGAGGTTAAACAGGAGGTAGCCATGCAGCAGTGATTCCCTCCCTCCACAGGCTCTGCCATTCCATAGCACTTATCCATCTTGATCGGAATACCCGATTTTAATAAATCAATCTACAAGTATCTTCTGAGCATACGCAACGTGCCAGCAATATGGTCAGAACAGCCAACGAATACAGACATAGTTCTTCCCTTAGTGGTGCTTTTGATTGAGGTAGGAGAATAAATAATACACATCAAACTATAAAACATCTTACCCCAAGGGAAAACAGAGGGGACTAGAGAGGTATTTTTGGAGTCCTGGTGTGGTGATGTGGGTTAATGCGCTAGACTGCAAAGTCAGTTTAAACAGCAAGGTCGGCAGTTCAAACTCGTCAGCCACTCCTTGAAAACCCTATACAGGGTCGATATAGGTTGGAATCAATTCGACGATACTTAACAACACCAAAGAAGTTTTTAGTGAAGGGACTTAAATAGTCTAGGAGTCCTGGAAGGTGCTCTGTTGCTGTTGCTCCAGCATAAGCACTGGGCTGCTAACTGCAAAGTTGATAGTTCAAATCCACGAGTTGTTCTGTGGAAGATAAGGCTGTCTGCTCCTATAAAGATTTACATCCTTGGAAACCCTATACAGGGTCACGGAAAATAAAAAAACGCTAGCAATGGTGTAGAAAGACTGGGACCTTCCTACATTGCTGGTGGTTGTTGTTGTTAAGTACCGTTGAGTCAGTTTTGACTCATAGCGACCCTATATAGGGTTTCTGAGGAGTGGCTTGTGAGTTTGAACTGCCAACCTTGTGGTTCACACCAACCTTGCAATCAAGTGCTGGTGAGACTATAAAATTGTTCATCCACTTTGGAAAATGGTAGGGCCCTTCCTCAGAAAGTTGGTAATAGAAATACTGCATAACCCAGCAATTTCTCTATTTGGTATTTATCTACAAGAAATAAGAGCCGTGACATGAGTAGATAAATGCACACCAAAGTTCACTATATCACTATTAAAATAGCAAATGCCCATCAATGGAAGAATACGCAAACTTAGGTACATACACACAATGGAATAACAATGCAATAACAATGAATCTGTGAAATATAACATGGATGAAATTGGAGGATATTATGCTGAGTGAAATTAGTTAATTGCAAAAGGACAAACATTGTATGAGACCACTATCTTAAATAACTTAAGAAAAGGTTTTCAGACTAAAAGAAACATTCTTTGATGGTAACCAGGGATGGGAGGGAAGGGAAAGTAATTCACTGGCTACAGAGTAGACACATGGTAACTCAGTTGATGGGGAGATCAATAAACAAGAAGGGGGAGGATAACATACAAGAAGAGGGACGTTGGCAGAAGAATGATGAAGGTGAAGACACTGGGAAGTATGCAAGGGTTAAATAGGGGATAGAGGTAAATAGACAATATTGGAAAAACAGTGTTCTGTGGGTAGATACATGGGCAGAGACACAGAAAGAATAGGAGTATACTCACAAATATCTAAGAGCTCGAGAGAGGATATTTGTACATGGGTGTTTACCATTCTTGCAAACACAACTAAGACTGTGGTGGACCATACATACATAAGGCAAAATGATGAACACTTCCTAGCTATGTCTTAAGGCAATGAGTCACTAGGCCTGAGGGCTCAGGACCATAGTCTCAGGGGACACTCTGGTCAACTGGCATAACACAGTCCAGCACTCATCTGTCAGTTTGTCATACTTTGATGGCTGGCATGTTGCTGTGATGCTTGAAGCTATGCCACTGGTATTTTAAATACCAGCAAGGTCACCTAGGTTGACAGGTTTCAGCTGAGCTTCCAGACAAGGAAGAGGAGAAGCAGGGTACCTCTGAATGTTTACCCACTGAAAACCTTATGAATAGCAGTGGCACACTGTGAAATATTACCAGGATATTGAATAATGAAACACTATGAATTACATGTTAATACTGTCAGATATAGTGCTGAAAGATGAGTTCCTCAAGTTGGAAGGCACTCAAAATACGACTGGGAAGAATTGCCTACTCAAAGTAGAGTTGACTGCGATGATGTGAATAGAGTAAAATTTTAAGGGCCTTCATTTGCTGATGCGACATAACTTAAAATGAGGAGAAAATGTAAACATTCATTAATAATTGGAACATGGAATGTATGAAGTATGACTCTAGGAAAATTGGGAGTTGTCAAAAATGAAATGGACCACATCAAGATCAGTCTCCTATGCATTAGTGAAGTTCACAATCATATATTTACTATGTCGAGAATCACAGACTGAATAATGTGTCACATTCATCATCAAAATGAACATTTCAAGATCTATCTTAAAGTATAATACTGTGATAAGATGATATCCATATACCTACAGGGAAGACCAATTAACACCAATATTACTCAAAGTGATGCACCAACCACTAAAGTCAGTGATGATGAAATTGAAGAAGTCTACCAATTTCTTCAGTCTGAAATTGGGGAAACATGCAATCAAGATGTATTGATAATTACTGGTGTTTGTAATGCAAACGTTGGAAACCAAGAGGAAAGATCAGTCGTTGCAGAATATGGCCTTGGTGATAGAAATTACTCTGCAGATTGCATGATAGAATTTTGTAAAACCAATGACGTCTTCATTGCAAATATTTTTTTTAAACAACATGAAAGACGACAATACACATGTACCTTACCAGATGGAAAACACAGAAATCAAATTGACTACATCTGTGGAAAGAGATGGTGGAAAAGCTCAAAATCATCAGCCAAAACCAGGCCAGGCGCTCATATGCAAGTTCAGGATGAAGCTGAAGAAAATGAAAAAAAGTTCATGGAAGCCAGTATATGAACTTGAACATCTCACAAGCATCTTTAGAGATCATCTCACGAGCAGATTTGATGCACTGGACACTAATGACCGAAGACAAGAAGATTTGTGGGATAATATCAAGAACACCATACAGGAAGAAAGCAAAAGGTAATTAAGAAGACAACAAAGAAGGAAAAGACCAAAATGGATGTCAGAAGAGACTCAGAAACTTGTTCTCCAGTGTAGAGATATTAAAGCAAATGGAAGAAATGAGGTGGTAAAAGAGTTCAAAAGGCAGCTTGAGAAGACCAAGTCAAGTATAACAAAATGTGCAAACAACTGGAGTTAGTAATCAAAAGAGAATATGCTCAGCATTTCTTGCTGAAAGAATTGAAGAAAAAATTCAAACCTCAACTTGAAGGATTCTATTGGCAAAATATTGAATGATGCAGAAAGCATCAAAAGAAGATGGAAACAATGCACATTCACTGTACCAAAAAGAAATGGTCGATGTATAACCATTTCGAGAGATAACATGTAATCAAGATCCAATGATACTGAAGGAAGAAGTCCAAGATGCACTGAAGGCATTGGCAAGAACAAGCCTTCGGGAATTGATGAACTATAAATCGAAACCTTTCAACAAACTGACGTGGCACTGGAGGCACTCACTCATCTATGCCAAGAAATTTACCTGGTCAACCGATTGGAAGAGATCCATATTTGTGCCTATTCCAAAGAGGGGTGACTCAACAGAATGCAGAAGTCATTGGACAATATCATTAATATTGTTGTTGTTGTTAAGTGCCGTCGAGTCAGTTCCGACCCATAGCAACCCTATACAGGGTTTCTGAGGGTGTAAATCTTTACGGGAGTAGAAAGCCTCATCTTTCTCCCGCAGAGCGGCTGGTAGTTTCGAACCGCTGACCTTAAGGTTCACAGCCCAATTTGTAACCACTATGCTATCATTAATATTACATGCAAGTAAAATTTTGCTGATGATAATTAAAAATAGGCTGCAACAATATATTGACAGGGAACTACCAGTGTGGCTCAAGCTGGATTCATACAAGGATATGGATGGAAGAATATCATTGCTGACATCAGATGGATCTTAGCTGAAAGCAGAAATGACCAGAATGATGTTTACTTGTGTTTTATTGACTATGCAACAGCTTTCAACTATGTGGATCATTACACGCTATGGATAACACTGTGAAGAATGGGTATTCCAGAACTGTGCTCATGAGTAACTGTACACAGACCAATAAATAGTCATTCAAACAGATCAAGGCGACATTGAATGGTTCAAAATTATGAAAGGTCTGTACCAGGGTTGAATTCTTTCACCATACTAATAGAATCTGTATGCTAAGCAAATAATCTGAGAAGCTGGATTTTATGAAGAAGAATGTGCCATTAGGATTGGAGAAAGACTCACCGACAGTCGGCAATATGAAGATGATAAAACCTTGCTTGCTGAAAGTGAAGAGGACTTAAAATATTGATGAATGTCAAAGCCCACAGCCTTCAGTATGGGTTGCACTTCAATGTAAAGACAATAAAAGTCCTCACAACTTGACCAATAAATAACATCATGATAAATGGAGAAAAGATAATAGCTGTCAAAGGCTTCATTTCACTTGGATTTACAATCAATATTCATGGAAGCAGCAATCAAGAAATCAAAAGATGCATTGCATTAAGTAACTCTGCTGCACAAGACCTCTTTAAAGTGTTGAAGAGCAAAGAAATAGGTTTGAGGGCAAAGGTGCACCTGACCCAAACCATGGTACTTTCAATTGCCTCAAATGCATGTGAAAGTTGGACAATGAATAACAAAGATTGTAGAATAAACTGATGTTTTGGGGTTTTGGTGTTGGAGAATATTCAAACAACGGCCTGCCAGGAGAACAAACAAAACTGTGTTAGAAGAAGTAAAGTTAGAATATTCCTTGGTGGTGGTTCTGTGCCATGGAGTCGGTTCCAACTCATAGCAACCCTGTACAGGGTTTCTGAGGCTGTAAATCTTTATGGGCGCAGAAAGCCTCATCTTTCTCCCACAGAACAGCTGGTAGTTTCGAACTGCTGACCTTGAGGTTTGCAGCCCAATTCGTAACCACTACGCTACCAGAGTGAGACTTCGTCTCTCATACTTTGGACATATTATCAGAAGGAACCAGTCCCTGGAGAAGGACATCATGCTAGGTAAAGTGGGTGGTCAGCAAAAAAGTGGACGACCCCCAGTGAGATGGACTGGCACAGTGGCAGCAGCAATGGGCTCAAGCACAACAAGGACTGTAAGGACGGTGCAGGACAAGGCAGTGTTTTGTTCTGTTGCACATACGGTTGCTACGAGTCAGAACTGACTTGACAGTACCTAACAAGTATAACCCCCACAAAGACAATGTTCTACATCCTAGTTTGGTGAGTCACGTCTGGGATCTTAAAAGCTCATGAGCGGTCATCTAAGGTGCAGCTATTGGTCTCTCTATGTACCAAAAAAAAAAAGAAAAGTGATGAGAACCGAAGATGCTTGGAATTAATGAGAAAGTCCAAAGAACTAATGGAACATGTGAATATCAGTCTCCTTGGCTCTGATACCAGAACTAAATGCTGCCCAGCTACCATACCAACTGCTCTGAAATGGATCACATTAGAAGGTCCTGGATCAAGTGGGAGAAAATGTGGAACAAACTCAAAATTACAAAAAAAAAAAAAAAAAGACAGAGCTTACTGGTTAGAAAGAGACTGGAGGAATGCTCACCATGGAAATCATTCAATATCAAAAGACCAACATTTACCTAAGGACGATGCAGAGAAGGGATAGGATGGTGGGAGGAATGGAACTAAGAACCACAGAGAAGAAGTGGGATAATTGTTGTTTTACATGGAGGGGATTACAATCATTGAGATGAAACAACGTGTATGCTATGTTCAATATAAAACTGATGATCTTGTCTGTAAACCTTCACTCAGTTCACAATACAAAGTTTTGTTTGTTTGTTAAAAAGAAAATGCTATGGAGCACTGTTTCACCATGATGCACGTGGTCATCAAGAATTGGCATTAACTTGATGGCAACTGGCTTGGTTTCTTGACTATTATTATTTTAAGTGGGTTTAGTAATGTTAAGAAAAGTTTCTCTCAATTACTGGCATTTAATCTGAATTGTAATGATGATGAGATATTCCCTAAGATAATTAAACTTAAAAAAATCAATGATATGACTAAATAATGTTTACCCCATGTGTTATTATATAAGAACTTTGAGGAATCCATGTGAATGTGTGTGTGTGTCAGACACACAGAATACAGACACACAGAGACATACACATCTTCAGCAAAGTGTGTGAATATGTATGTGTGTATATGTGTGTGTATATGAGGAAAATACGCACACACAGTGTGTGCACAAATGCCATCTCCAGGTTACCTGTTCTCAGGTAGGGCATCATGTTTCAACTGGAAGTTCTCATTTATAGCAATTTCGTGAGCAAGAGTCATGTTTGATAAATTCCTTGCTGCAGCCATCACTTCGTCAAAGGTCACAGTCCTGGGAGGGCTCGTTGCTGAAAGAAAAACAATAGTCAACTCCTGTTATGGAGGAGAAGGCTTTGTCCCATGAAGCCTCCTGAGGTGGACAGTGTTTAGTTCTTCACTGTTCATCTCCTAGGTTTTACAAGTAAGGAGACTATGCATTCAAATAGATGGATTTTCCTGCTTAATAATGACTTCACAAGTTTTAAAAGTCCTTTGATAGCATGAGTGATATATATATATATATATCATTGTTGTTGTTGTTATATGCCGTGGAGTCGGTTCTGACTCATAGCAACCCTGTACAGGGTTTCTAAGGCTGTAAATCTTGACGGGAGCAGAAAACCTCATCTTTCTCCTGCAGAACAGCTGGTAGTTTCAAACTGCTGACCTTAAGGTTCACAGTCCAATTTGTAACAACTATGCTACCAGACCTCCTTATATATATGTGATAATAAATTATCCAATTTTTTGAAACAATCTTATGAATATGGGACTATTAGGCTCAGTGAGTCTACATAAATTAATGAGTACTATGAATAAAAAAGTATCTTATTTAGTATACGTCAATATGGCAACGACCAGAAACTTAAGGGGATACAAATCTGCAGCATAATGATGGTGGTGGTGTGCCATGGAGTTGGCTCCCACTCACAGCAGCCCTGTACAGGGTTTCTGAGGCTGTAAATCCTTAAATGGGCTGAAAGCCTCACCTCTCTCCTGTGGAACAGCTGGTAGTTTCAAACTGATGACCTTTAGGTTAGCAGCCCAACTTGTTAACACTACGCTATCACACCTCTTTGTAGCATAACTGTTGGTGTTGTTAAGTGCTGTCGAGTCGGTTCCAACCCATACTGACCCTGTATAGGATTTCCAATGAGTAGTTGGTGAACTTGAACCACCGACCTGGCAGTTCAAATTGACTTTGCAGTCCAGCACATTAATTCACAGCACCACACCGGGACTACTGTAGCACAGTAGGCCTATATTAGTAAGATTATCTCTGAAACCATTGAGAATTTATTATCAAATATGACTGATAGAATTAATTTTTAAAATGCTAATTTCTGAATGTGCAGGCAGTAAGATAAATAAAAGTGAAATGTAATAAATCGGGTAAACTGGATAATCTACTTTTCAGTAGGAAGTCACAAGTAAAGAATTCTAGTCATTTTTAAAGACTATTCCGTAAAAATTATAATAAATCATATCTTTTTGAAATCACTATTGGAACTTCATGGGGCTGCCAAAAGAACCAACAGATCTGTGTTGGAAGAAGTGCAGCCAGAGTGCTCCTTGGAGGCCAGGATGCCCAAACTTCGTCTCTCATACTTCGGACATATTGTCAGGAGGGACTAGTCACTGGAGAAGGATATTGTGTTTAGTAAGGTGAAGGGTCAGGGAAAAAGAGGAAGACCCCCAGCGAGATGGATTGGCCAAGTGGCAGCATCAATGGGCTCAAATGTAGCAGCAATTGTGAGGTTGGCCCAGGATCGGGCAGTGTTTCTTTCTGTTGTGCATAGGGTCGCTATAAGTTGGTGCTGACTTGATGGCACCCAACAACAACAACACTGGAACTTCTATTAATTAAAACTGTGACCTCAAGCAATAGTATTGATTAGCAATACTTTGCTACTTTAAAAAAAAAAATGCTAAAAGCAGCAGAATGATACACAGAATTAGCAGCCCCTCCTTTAGCATGCCAAGGTACTGTTGCCAGATGGATCAACTCCATCTAAAAATGGCACAGAAACTGGGGTGGTTGTTGCAAATTTTTTTTGCCAATGTTCTGCCCCCAAAAGATTCTTACAAATGTTACAAGCATTTGTGCCATTGGTCCCAAAATCCAATTATATCAACAACAATTCTCAGAAATGCTTTATGCACCTAGTTGTTCAGCAAGCATTATTTATAACACTGAAGAACTGGACATGAGTTACTGACCAGCGATAATGGGGGGTTAATGGAATTGATAACACTGAAGAACTGGACATGAGTTACTGACCAGTGATAATGGGGGGTTAACGGAATTGATGGTAGGGCCTCCTAATGAAGCAGTGTAATGTGACTGTATGGTCCCTAACTTTTGGTGACTCTGCACTGACCAACCCTGTGCCATCCCCATGACTGGATGCTGTCACTGGCTGGTATTGGAAGTAGATAACTGGGCCTTACTCTGTAGTCTGTCTTAGTCTGGAAGCTCTGCTGACACCAGTTCATCACTATGGCAACACATCAGCCCCCCCACCAATGACAGGCGGGGTGGCTGTGTGTCGAGGCCGGTTCACGAAGTAGGGAGATCTGGCGGTGACAGAGATAGAGAAAGAATACACACAAAGACACAACAAGAGACACATAGACACCCCGGAACTAGAGTGGATGCTTAACTGGCGTCAGACAGATCCTGCATTGTAAACATTTTGGCTATGCATGCCATTTGCACACCTTGCCAACTGCAATGCCTGTCTGTACTGCAAGCAGCAACGCATGCCTTGCCAACTGTAACGCATGTGGGCTTCGGTCTGCACCTCCGTTTTATTTCGGGGAGGAGCTTTACACAAAGGAAGGCAGGGTTTATTAAGATGGGGTACAGAAGTGAAATGTGATTAATCGTTCAAAACAGGATACAATGATTTACAGGAATCAAATTCTAAAACATACACCACAAATTATCTTGATAATCTAACATCCTTAATTTTCCAGACATTCAAGCAAATTTATATAGTACTTTTCAGGTTCGAATCCCAGGGCAGCAACTCAGTTTCTCCAGGCTAATTAACATACCGATAGCACCTAATCTCGAATGGGAAAAGGTGAAAAGGATTGGGAGGAGTCCCGCTGTGTCAGCTGCCTGACAGAGACTTGCAGGAGGAAGAAAGACTCCTAGGTCAAAGATCTGCACCTGGGGGTGATTTAAGACTGCTGACGCTATTGTTCTTTGGACAAAACCCCCGGAATTCACCAATCCACTCTGAGTTAATTCCTTGGGGGAAACTTGTTTTGGGAACTTTTTACAGCCTCGGCTTTAGGAGCAGTTTTTTGTTTTAATATTTGTCCATGGGTATCAAGGGCTCATGTATTAAGTTAATATCAAACATAACTGAATAATCTGATAAAGAAAAGCCATGTTTGCCAGGTGGCCAGAGTTTGTTCCTCAGAGAGATTTGTTCCTAGAACCTTAAGCACTGCCAATACAGTGGAGACATTAAGAGAGGCACATAAGAAACCATTTTCTCAGAAGCTACAATTACTGGAGTTCGAAGCATAGAATGAATTAATAGGACTAAAGCAAGGTATACAGAGCTAGCCCAACAGTGAGTTCGTAAAAGCCAATGAGCCCGGGACGTCCGGAGGTTACTTCCTTGAGCCCTCAGGGTCTCTGGCCAGCAAGTCTGAGTGCGGCCACGTGCTGGATTTTTGTCCATGACACCGGTCCTCAACATCCCAGTACCTGCGGTCTGCAACAGCTGTGAATGAAGTGCACTGGCTGGGAATTGATCTCCGATCTTGAAGGGAGAGTTCTAATGAACTGCCACTGCCCTCTGATGAAGCAGTAGCTAAGTGCTGTGAAGTCGGTTCCGACTCATTGCGAACCTGTATAGGGTTGCTAAGGAGTGGCTGGTGGGTAGTCATAAAACTGCTTTAAAACATCTATTATCATTAGTACATGTTTTAGTTATAGTAATAAAAGGAATCTAAATATATTACAGGCAATTTCCCAACTTCCAGGTTAGGAGCATTTGACTCACAGACAACATCCACTTTTGCTCTTTAATGTTATGTAAATTTGCCCTTACTTCGAAATGGCTGAAGCAACCCCTACTGGCAACAAAGTCTTCATGAAGATCACCTTCACCTGCTTCAAGTGCAGCTTTTAAATCACTGAAAAGCTTTCAACCTTTTCTTGCAGGCTAAATGCACCTGTGCCAACTCACCGACACATTCAACTTAAAGACACATTTCGGAAGGGATCTCCTGTGTAACTTGGGGCTTCCTGACATACACGGATGTGGGTGTATACACACAGATTAAAACACATCTATATATAGCAGCACGCAAGACAGGAAGAAGACATGGCAAAATATTGCCAGTTGTTGTGTTTGGATGATATTATAAGCAATCTTCTCTTTTCTCTATACTTAAAAGTACTTTACAAACCTTTTTAAATGAAATGTATAACTTGAAAATAGCTACACATGAACCTACTTTTATTTTAAGTGGGCACTTGAACATATTAAACATTAGTTTCTTCTTTCTGCATTTGCTTTGCCAGCACTAAGGTATCATACTTCTTATACCAAATGCCAAATGAAAAGCTAAAAAACAAACCCACTGTACACATTTTCTAGTTTCTACCTAGCCTCTCTCAGTCAAGACCACTCTTCACTGTCCCTCACCCTCTAGAGGAGTTACCCCTGTCTGGACACCTGACAGGGAAGGTTTGCACAACAGTGTTTGAAATCCACAGGAAACACTGTAGATTATTTCATTTCCTGCCTGACCCTTGAAGTGGGGCAAGTTTCACTCCAATGGAATTCAGAAATAATCCGAAGATACCATCTTGGCTTGATCTTTGGGTAAGGGAGCAAGATGTGATCTCAAGGAGTCATTGTGGTGCTGTAGAATCAGCATGGACTACTAACCACAAGGCCGCCAGTTCAAGCCCACCAGCTGTTCCTCGGAAACCATACACAGGGTCATGTGATTCTGAACCCACGTGACAGCACTTAACAACAACAGGAGAGAGGATGGGCGAGGTTGGGTGGCCTAGTTTACAGTCACACCAAAGCAGGCTAGAGGCCCAGCTCAAAATAACCACCAGCAGGTTGTAAGCGTCAGTGGCTATGTACCCCTAAGAGCATTACAGGGGGCAGCTGCAGTGACTCTGCAGCGGCGTTCAGAAGCAACTAACTAGAAGTAGGGGAGAAGAATCCTGCATGCATGTCTAGAAGCAGCCCACCAGCCCAGCCCCCACACCGGGTCTGCTTACAAGCAGGAGAACTGGACTTGCTGGAAGAGTCGCTGGTAAAGCTCTCCCTGGAGCATTCGTAGTCACTGAGTGAAGACATGCTTTCGGAAAACCTGGAAGAGTCTGAATCGCTTGGCTGGTCCTCACCCGCACACTGCTTCTCACCATTGAAGGGCATTTTGTTTCACCTGCACAGATGGATAGACCCCGTGGTGTGAACAGTCTTTGGAACATCCACAGTGATGGGGACTGTACTGGAAAGGCCTCCAAGAAATGACCTCCTCCTTCCCCAGGCTGGCTCCAGGCCTGTAAGCCTGCCTTCCAGAAAAGAGAGTCTGTAAGCAGAGGTGTGAACAGACTTGGGACATACCCAGTGTGAATGTGGAGGGGCAGCTCTCCCCTCCACACACACACACACCCCCACACACACTCTCTCTGCCTCCTGTGCTGCTAACACTTGTGAGGGAAACAGTAAGGGTCAGACTGTCTCTCTCTCTCTCTCTCTCTCTCT
>NW_006408594.1:13403561-13421140 GCF_000296735.1 Chrysochloris asiatica
TTGTGAGGGAAACAGTAAGGGTCAGACTGTCTGGGTTTGACTCTCATTCTGGTTTTCGCCACGGGACCTTGGGGAAGTCATTTAGCTTCATCAGTAAAACTGGGCTGAAAAACTAGACAAAGCATTGTTTAAAGATTCAAACCGCACCCTCCTCCCCCCCAAAACAAACAAAACCCAAGCCACTGCCATGAAGACAGTTCTGACTCATAGCAACCCCAATGGACACGGGAGAAGTACCCCCATAGGGTTTCCAGAGCTGGAATCTTTAGAGTCCTGTTGTAGTGCTACAGGATAAGCAATTGACTGTCAACTACAAGGTCACTGGTTCAAACCCACCAGCTGTTCCTCAGAAACCCTATATACAGGGTCACTATGAGTCAGAACTCACTCAACAACAATCCTTATGGAAATGAGACCTGGTGGCGCAGTGGGTTAAGCATCAGGTTGCTAACCACAATGTCAGTAGTTCAAACCCACCAGCAAGAGTCTCAGCAACCCTATAGGATCCTATAGGGTCACTAAGAGTTGGAATGGCTTCAGAGCAGTAGATTTTATACAGCTATACATGAGGAGTCCTGGTAGCACAGGTTAAATGTTGGGCTGCTAATCACAATGTCAGTGGTTCAGACCACCAGCTGCTTCACACTAGAACTCTGAAGTGATCTGCTCCCATAAAGATTTACAGTCTCGGAAACACTAAGGAGCTGTTCTCTCTGTCCCATAGGGTTGCTATGAGCAGCAATCCACTCGGTGGCAGTGGGTTCATCTTTATGCAAGCAGACTGTCACATCTTTCTCCTGGGTTCAAACCACCAACCTTTTGGTGACCAGTTGAGCACTTAATGATTGCACCACTAGGGTTCCTTATTTCACTTCCACCAAACCCAAATTCCTGAATGAAATGCTTGCCCTCCCTTTTAGCTTTGCCTCTCCAGCTTTTAACTTCTCATTGATGGCCAGTCTTCCAGGCGGCCTTCCTCTCCCCTGGGCTCAGAGCTAATGGCACTCTTCGTTGTGTGTCTGCTCTGCAGATCTTGGATTCCCTCCCTCATGGGTACATCCACCTCTTCTCAGAAAGGCAGAGACTGTGTCATATCTGTCACCAGTATCAAGTTCATGACAAGTACTCATTCGGTGTCAGCTGAATTGAAATCCATGAATCCCATTTGGTACAAGTTCAACCGGAACATTTGCAAACTGATAGCACTGCACATATACAAGTCTAGTACTGCTGAAGTTCAAAGCCTGGGGTAGAGAGCCTAGCTCCGAAACCTTCCTCTTTAGATTAAAATTCAAAATGGCTTGCTCCTTGCCACACTCTCTTTGAACATCTTGGAGATTGCTCCTACTTTGTGTTTTTTCCCCAGTCATTCTGCTCAACAACTGTGTGATAAGTGCTCCGATCTTATTCTTTCTATTACAACAGTCTCAGATGAGCAGGATCTCTGGCTGTTTTTCCAAGTTAAAGTGAATAAAAAGCTTCCATCCATGGAAATTTATGAACTAGGTTAATAGTTATAACTGTCCATTTCATTTGTCTACTCCAGGTGACTAGCACATTTCATACATTTCTTAATTGTGTTTAATAAGGCAGCAAGGTGTCGTGTTTTAAAAATAAAAAGCTCTAGATTAGGAGTTGAGAGCCCCTGGGTTGCAGTGTGAGTCTGTCAGTAACTTGCACATCACATCAGTTCTCTTAGCCTGGCTTCTGAGGGGGTTCGCTGGTTTTAAGAATTGTTAAGATTTCCATGAAGCAGTACCAGGAGTTCTGAGAAATTAAATATGCTCATGGTAGCAACATGCCTACTAATGGGCTTCTAGCCTTTATTCTAACAATTCACAGACGGTAGAGCTAACTTCTATTATGAATGTTGTTGTTACTGTTGTTAAATGCCATCGGGTTTCCAAGGAGCGACTAGTGGGTTTGAACCACCAACCTTGTGGCTCAAACTGACCTTGCAGTCCAGCGCATTATCCTGCAGCACCAAATGTAACAGAAAATTTATAAGCTTCTGTAAAGACAGAAAATAACTTCAAGAGAATGTTATTCTCCCGGAGTTTAGAAACAAACTCTAGTTTAATAAGCAGAAGGCCTCCACATTACAGTTGGGCATTAGTTCATCCAAGCAGATGTCTTTCTTTGAAGACAAAATGCCCATTATTACACTAGTTAGAAAGTGAGCCTGTTTCCTCATACGGAAAAAATAATAATAATACCTAACTCATAGTGTTGTTGCCAGATTTCACTTGACTATCAGTTCTCTGGTAGCGTAGTGGTTACGAATCGGGCTGCGAACCATAAGGTCAGCGGTTCAAAACTACCAGCCGCTCCGCGGGAGAAAGATGAGGCTTTCTACTCCCGTAAAGATTTACACCCTCGGAAACCCTGTACAGGGTCGCTATGGGTCGGAACCGACTCGAAGGCACTTAACAACTTAACATCAGTTAGAAGAGTGCTTGGAATAAGAATAAGCATGATATGGGTGTTTACCATTATTAGTAATATTTGCTGTATGTGTGTGTGTGTGTGTATGTGTGGAGGGGGTTGCCATTATCATCATCTCAAGCATTTAAAACTCTGGAGGGAAAAACAGTTTTTTTCCCAGGGTGATAAAAGCATGTTCCTCTACAGATAAACAAGGCTGGCAGTAAACCTAGGACAGAACAATTGCACTTGCAGGAAATACAAAAAACAAAAGCTAATGGCCCATCATTGGTCTTCTGCAAGTTCCTTCACATCTTCTCTTAGCTTTCTTGGTTTTCAGTTTCCTTGTAATTCATCTGGAGACAAAGCTACTTGACTCAAAAGGCAATGAGGGTAATTAGACTGCTTTTCAAACTATTTTGGTATCTCCTTTACAGCAACAATAATGAAAACATCTGTTTCTTTAAGAAAGGTAATGCTTCTCATAGGGACACACTTAGATATGCAAACCCTTCACCAGTGCAACTCACCATGAGTAATGCAAATGATTTCTCAGAAACACCACATCTCACCCTACCTGGAGGATTTACTCACGGGTCCAAGGTAAAGGTAGACAATGACTCTGAGCAAAGGCTCCAACACTAGAGTGGGTCACTAGTCAAAGCAAAGGAAGTACTGTTGTGTTCCCATTTTCATTGTTTCGTTCTAGCATTTTATAATAAGAAATACACTATTACACCATTAATTTAGAAACCCATGACTGGCATGCAGCAGGTATTTAGATGTTTACTGCTGAAACAAATGGATGGGTGGATGAATGGATGAGTGTCTAAAGACAGAAGAGCAGTATGATTACTGACATTTCAGAGAGGAGGGGATGGGTACCCCAAAGGGTTGGGCTTGTGTTCCAACACAAGTGACAGGAAGGTGGGTTTTTAATTTGCTAGTGAGTCCTCAGCCTGTTTCCAGATCACTGACTTTACTTCCTGTTTCCTTTCTGACATTGCAGAGATATTGACAACACATATACCACTGAAGCAGTAAGAACACGGGCTCTGGAGCCAGGAGACCTGGGTTCTTGGTCCTGACTCTTGATATTTCCTGTCTGGAGACACTGCTGTTGCTGTTCAGTGCTGTCATGTTGGTTCTGACTCATAGTGACCCTGTATAGACAGGGTTTCCAAGGAGCAGCTGGTGGGTTTGAACCACCAACCTTTCAGTTAGCAGTCCAATGCTTATCTTACAGCGCTACACCAGAACTCGACTGGAGACATTATGGGATAATAGTAGCATTTGCTTCATGGAATGGTAAAGATTCACTGAAATCGTCAACCAGGGGGCTTCAAAAGTTTATAGAAAAATAGAATGAAACTATATGGAATTATCTTAAGTACCAGTAAGTACTTGGTAGATGTTAACTTATATCATTTATTTTTATTAAAAGAAGTTCTGAATTCCAAAATTTTCAATGTCCTTAAAAAAGAAAGGCATTATCTGTAAAGCATATGTTTCAGATTTTTTTAAAAAGTTAGCCTTGGCAACACAATGATCCCAGTCTGGATCTTCTACTAGGGGAGAAATACCGCACAGGACATTACTGATATGTTGGTATCACTGGGTCAGTACTGCCTGCATTTCAACACTCAATTCACTGAAGTGAATTCCTAAACGCACTGTGGTTACGTGTCAAATGGCATACTTGGGAGCAAGTGCACCTACTCTCTTGGCCCGGCATGTTCTTTTCCCTGGTTGCCATGTGGTTGGCTCCTTGTTGTCATTCAAAGTGGATATTAAATGTCACAACTTCAAAGTGACCTTTCCTGACTCTCCCAAACACCCCCATGAACACGAATGGTCGAATGCTTAGAGCACAGCCTGAGACAGAGCAGGAGCTCAGTAAAGATTGTTGAATGAGTAAATACAGTTACACACTGCACAATAAACAATGGACTGCAAGGTCAGTTTGAAATGCAAGGTTAGTGGTTCAAATCAACCAGCTGCTCCTCAGAAACCTTATATAGAGGGTCACTGTGAGTCAGAACCAACTCGATGGCACTTAACAACACATTTCTTAGGCAGCGTGGGTACTCCTTCTCTTTTGCCTCACCCACTTTGCTCATATTCCCATTGTATACTTGTCTACTTACTTATCTGTCTCCCCCACTAGATTCTAAATTGTTTGTGGAGAGGTGCCGTCTGCCCTTGCCATTTCTCAGGGCCACACTTCAAGGCACCATGACACCTATAACCCAAACTAGCCCCTATGCTAAGTGCTTTAAATGTTTTCTCTCTTGAATCTATAGAATACTGTTGTTAGATGTTGTTAAGTGCTGTCAAGGGGGTTCTGACTTAGCATGACCCTCTATAGGGTTTCTGAAGAGCTGCTGGTGGGTTTGAACAGCTGACTTTCTGGTTAGCAGTCCAGGGCTTATTCTACAGCACCACACCAAGACCCCATGTTATTAGCTAAGGTACTATTATTATTTTCACTTTAAAAATAAGAAGCAGCCCTGGTGGTGCAGTGCTTACGCACTTGGGAAGGTCAGCAGTTCCAACCCACCAGCCACTCCAAGGGAGAAAGCTGAAGCAGTCTGCTCCTGCGAATACCGACGGCCTTGGAAACCCAATGGTGCAGCTCTAGTCTGTCCTACAGGGTCACTGTGAAACAGGATAGACTCAGCAGCAATGGGTTTGGCTTATAAAATTAAATATAAGGGCCTGAGGTTCAGAGAGGTTCAATTACTTGCCTCAGGGTTCAAGGCAGAGGCAGAGAGCCCAACTCAAATCCAGGCAGTGGATCCCTAAAGTCCATTTCTGTCCAGGATGGCTCATTCTTTCCATTCCACTAGACCAAATCAATCTATGCAACGCCATATGGACAGCTATACACACGGCATCAAACTGGTCTCACCTGAGGGATGGCTGCCCTAGTGCTATTCCCTGAGAGGCATCACTGAAAGTGTCCACTGTCCAACCAAAGTGCCAACTACCCCCAAGGAGGGACTGAGATGCCGTTCTCAGGGAACCACTCTTTAAGTGCTCCACAGTCCCTGGTGAAAATCACAATCTTCTGAACAGGGTTAACTGCTTACAGCTAGTATGAGTCACTAACATTTTGGAGTGAATTACTCAGATTATACAGTAGGGCCCTGAGGAATGGAGCCCAACCAGTTAAAGCTAGGTGGTAGAAAAGGGAAATTTCAAGGGGACATCTAGTAGGCACTGTACTTCTTCAATAGCAAGGTTCAAGGGCAGGCAATCAGACACAAGGAGTGATGGAGAAGGGGTCTCTAGAGTTAAAAACAGGACTGGGGTTCTGTGGAAAAAATGACAGAGGATGAGAAAATTGTCATCATCGGCAAAATGCTGCTTTAGAACCAGCCCCAAATAACAACACTGAGAAGTTGTTCATACACAGGCAAGCAAACACTAGAGCAGAGCAGGCGCCTGTACCACTCAAGTGCAGAATACTGTCTTCATCAAATAGAACCAACAAAGCCAGATAAAAGCCAACAAGTCAGTCATTGTTTTAAAAAGCAGATGTTCACACTGCACATGGCATTACACCACCAGGGAGAAGGCTTCCTAGGCACTTCTCACACTGGACTTACTTCTCTTGCTCCTGATTGTGACATTTGCCTGGTTTAGGCCCTTCACCCCTCACAGACTGGCCTGGAAGCTGCTTCTACACATGACTGGGTATTTTCTGACCAGGGTCACCCAAGTCAGGCAGCCCCTATGAATGTCTATAAGGTAAAAGGAAAGGCAGTCTGGGAGACTTTTAGGGTGGGAAACACAGCCAGGTGACAGGTAGAAAAGAGCAAGATCTCTAGCTGGGCTGGAACGGGCCCACAGACAACGTGTCTAGGTTTTTTTCTTGGTGAAGAAAGCAGGACAACCGCCCATGATTAATTCCTAGATTGCAGTCAATTGGGTACCAGTGCCAGACTGTTTCCACATCGCCACCCTCATCTATGCTACAAATGATCAAACACTTGCATCATAACTAGAGGTGTACACTTTAAGCACATTTATTTTAAAAGAAAACTCTGTATCATTGTGAAGTTTCTTAGTTAATGAAATAGCTTCATAAATGATTCCTAACGCTAACGGGGTCCAAGAAAAACAAAAAGAAACCACACACACACACCCCCAACTATGTTCATCCAAACTATGTTCGCCCGGGTATCACCTAAAATCCAGCGACCTGCAGTGACTGTCACCTCCAGAAGCAGCTGCGAGAAATACAAGCAATCCTTGGGAGGGTAGGGGGACAGCGGTTCGAGCCCAGGCTTCACTACCATTCGCTCCCCTAACTGGGGGTAACCAGGGGCGCGGGGAGGGGCCTGCACCCCTGGCCCCCGTCCTCGGCCGCCCCTCCCCTACAGAAGCACCATGTTTCCTGTCAAAACAAACTCTGGGCGAAGGGGACGGCGGAGACCGCGCCGAGTGCCCGGGAAACGCCGGCAACAAACCCCAAACACACGCCGCGCCCCGTCCGACCTCCGCCCGGCCAGACATCGGGGAGGGGGTGCCTCCTTCCGGAGCCCCGACGCTGGGAACCTCACCGGCCGGTCACTGGCCCGGGCCCGACAAGAGGTAAACAGAAGGCGGCCCCGATCCCAGCTGCAGCCACTCGAAGCCTGAGCCTCGTTCCCTCGAGGGGCGGCGGTTCGAGGTCAAACAAGGGGACCTGGAGGGAGAAGCAAAAGCAAGGCCTTCGTCGCCCCTAGGGCCTCCCTCGTCCCAGGATGCGGCTTCGATGTGGGCCGGGAAGGGACGCCCCTCACCTCAGAGCCAACGACCCTCTCCCGGGGGACGGATACGTACAAGGTCGCGCGCAGAGACAGGCTGACAAGAAAGGCGACTGAGTGACCCAGGCTGAGGGGGGGGGGCTCTGGGTGTCCCCTCACCGAGCACCGCACGTCCACCTCCAGAACTCACCAGCCCAGCAACCCCCAGCCCCCTCAGCTCCCCCACGCGGTATTTAAAGGGCCCGGAGGGACTCAAGAGAGGCAGTCAGGGTGCGGCCATCAAGCCAACCAGCGAGCGGGGGAGAGCGGCGCGGCTGAAAGGCAGAATCAAGGCATTTAGGTTCCGAGAACCGAATTTTCCTAGAGTCGATCTATTAAAAAAATACTTTTCCTCCTGTTCGGATTACAGGGGCCGAGAAGGACGTGGAGTGGAGCGAGTTTTGGATGCGAGAGCGGACGATTCCCCCCGCGAGCTGCAAGTGGTGCGGTCCGAGGACTGCTAGAGGCCGAGAGAGTGTGTTTACGGAACTGGGGCAGTAGCACCGCCAAGAACGCCCAGCGCTGGGGGCGGGGCCTGGAGGGGCCTTGGGGACGGGGCGGAGCTAGTGAAGCGCTGAGCCTGCAACCCAGGCACCCCAGCTCAGACTATGCTGAAAACTCCCGGGCTGCAAGAGGACCTGCTAATAGCGGGACAGCCCTTATTTAGATGACGCAATCCAAAGTGGGTACCCACCATGACACACCGCGCCCCCCATACAACATACCGACAACGTTGCGAGTGGACTTTCCCACGGACTTTAGCAACCAAGCGCGTCACTTAATGTTTGCGTCTACACCTCCACATGAACGCGGATCCAGATTTGCACCTGGACAGGACGATTAGCTCCGGGGATCACACCCACCCAGACTCTTTAAAGACGTAAACTTCGTGTGCGTGCAGAAGATAAAAGCGTCTTACTTCCTCTAGGGTTCTTGGCAGCTCCTACCTGTTTCGACATCAGTGAATGTAAATAACCAGACCCAGGAGGGGCTCGTTGTGGTTCAGTTCAGTTCTGTGGGCGTGCTTCAGTGTGTTCAGAAATATGCTTCCCCCAGTCGTGCTCATAAAAACCATAGTTTACACCTGTGAATGGATCTCCCGGCCAGTTATAAATTGCTATTATTTGGGAGGTAATTTCATGCAGGAATTAAATACATTTTGCATAGCTCTGAAATCGACTCTACATGTTTGTCTGTATGTCTAATGCAGACAGTTGGCTCTGATTCATAGCGACCCTGACACTATCAGTCCCTGTGCCATCCTCACAATTAGTATGCTTGAGACTATTGTTGCAGTCACTGTGTCCATTCATCTTATTGGAGTCTTCGTCTTTCTGCTTTTTTTCGACCTTCTGCTTTTACTAAACATGATGCCCTTTTCCAGGGACATCCTCCTGATAACATGTCCAAAGAACATTAGTTTTCAGCACCTCAACATCTTTGCTTTTAAGGAGCATTCTGGCTGCATTTCTTCCAAGACAGTTCATGGTGCTTGCAATATTTTTCATCAGTACCATAATTAAAATGCATCAATTCTTTTCTGGTCTTCTTTGTTCACTGTTCAGTTTTCACATGCACATGAGGCTACTGAAAGTACCGTGGTTTGGATCAGGTGCACCTTAGTCCTCAAAATAACATCTTTGCTCTTTTACACTTTAAAGAAGTCTTCTGCAGATTTGTCCAATGTTTTGGTTTCTTGATTGCTGTTTCCATGAGCATTGATGTGGATACAAGCAAAGTGAAATCCTTAACAACTTCAATCATTTTTGTTTATTGGTCCTTTTGTGAGAATTTTTGAGTTGTAATCCACACTAAAGGCTTTGATCTTCTTCAAAAAGTGCATCAAGTATTCTTCACTTTCAGCAAGCAAGGTTGTATCATCTGCATAGATGCTGGGCTCTTGTTCATTTAGTCCAACTTCTTGGATTATTTGCTCAGCATACAAATTGAATAAGTATAGTGAAAAGATACAACTCTGATGTAAACCTTTCCTAATTTGTAAAATGTACAGTATCACTTTGTTCTGTTCGATTCAATGTTATCCATAGTTTGTCATGATCCACACAGTCTGATGCCTTTGCATAATCAATAAAACACAAGCAAACGTCTTTCTCGTATTCTCTGCTTTCAGCCAAGACCCATCTGACCTCAGCAATAATACTTCTCATTCCATGTCCTCTTCTGAATCCACCTTGATTTTCTGGCAATTTTCTGGCAATATGCTGCTGCAACCATTTTTTAATTATATTCAGCAAAAATTTTACTTGCATGTGATATTAATGATATTGTTCAATACATTCTACATTCTGTTAGGCCATTTTTTCTTTGGAATGCGCACAACTACGGGCACAAAAGTCTTCCAGTCATTTGACCAGTTAGTTGTCTTCAAATTTCTTGGCATAGACGAGTGTTTCCTGAGCTACATCAGTTTGTTGAAACATTTCAATTGGAATTTCATAAATTCCTGGAACCTTGTTTTTCTCCAATGCCTTCCCTGGAGCACCTCAGTGTAGCACTATGGGTTCTGAATTTATGCAACTTTCTGAAATGTCTGAAGGTTGACAAATTCTCTTTAGCACAGTAACTCTGTATATTCCTTCCATCTTCTGTTGATGCTTCCTGTATTCTTCAATATTTTATCCATGTTGTTGTTGTTAGGTGCCATCAAGTTGGCACCGACTCATAGCGACCTTATGCACAGCAGAACAAAACACTGCCCGATCCTGGGCCAACCTCACTACTGTTGCCTCACTTGAGTCCATCGATGCTGCCACCTGGTCAATTCATCTCGTTGGGGGTCTTCCTCTTTTTCTCGGACCCTCCATCTTACCAAACATGATAGAACCCTTCAATATTGCAAATGAAGAGTTGAATTCTTTCTTCAGTTCTTTAACTTGAGAAATGTCCAGCTTGTTCTTCCCTTTCGGTTTTCTAACTCCAAATCTTTGCACATTTCATTGTATTACTTGTTTTCTAGAGCTGTCCTTTGAAATTTTCTGTGTAACTCTTTTACGTCATCATTTCTTCTATTCACTGTAGCTACTTTATGCTCAAGAGCAAGTTTCAGTCTTTTTTGACATCTACTTTGGTCTTTTCTGTCTATTTAATGACCTTTTTCTTTCTTCATGTAGCACGCTCTTGATGCCATACAAGAACTGGTTGGTCTCAGGTCACTACTGTTAGATGCCTCAAGTGTGTTCTTGAGATGATCTCTAAATTCTGATGGGATATGCCCAGGTTGTTTTGACTCTTGTGGGATTGTTATTATTTTTTTCAACTTCAACATGAATTTGCATAGAAATAATTGGTGGTCTGTTGATACAGTTTACTCACAACTTTGTTTTGGCTGATGACACTGAGCTTTTCTACAGTCTCTTTGCACAGATGTAGTCCATTAGATTTGTGTGCATTCCATCCAGTGAGGCCATGTATATGGTCACCATTTATGTTGCTGAGAAAGGGTATTTGCAATGAAGAAGTCATTGGTCTGACAAAATTCTGTCGTGTGATCTCTAGTGTTGTTTGTATCACCAAGGCCTTCTCCAGTGTCATGTCTTTCACCAAGACCAAAATTTCCAACTACCGATTCTTCCTCTTTGTTTCCAACTTTCTCATTCCATTCACCAGTTATTAGTAAGGCATCTTGATTGCATGGCTGATCAACTTTAGACTGAAGAAGTTGGTAGAATTCTTCAATGTCTTTATTATTGGCTCTGGTGATTCTTGGATAGATTAGAATAATACGTACATTAACTGTTCTTTCTTGTAGTGTATAGATATTGTCCTTTCACAGAGAGCATTGTATTTCAAGAAAGATCTTGCAATGTTCTTGTTACAATGAATGCCATGCCTTTTCTTTTCAATTTGTCATTCCCAGCACAGTAAATTATATAGTTGTCTGATTTAAAATGGCCAAATTCCTGTCTATTTCAACTCAGTAATGCCTGCGATATAGATCTTTGTATATTCCATTTCATTTTTTTTACAACTTCCAATTGTCCTACATTATACAATCCACATTCTGATTTTGAATGGATGTTTGCAGTTGTTTCTTCTCATTTTGAGTCCTGCCCCATTAGCAACTGAAGATCCTGGAAGCTTTGCTCCATCCACGTCATTAAGGTTGATTCTACTTTGAGACGATAACTCTTCCTCAGTCGTTACTGCCTCAAAGCAGACATGAGGGGCACATCTTCTGACACTGTATCTGACAATCTTATGCTGCTATTCATGAGGTTTTCAGGGGTGATCTCTGAAGTGAGCAGCCTATTCCTTATTCCTAGACTTTTCTTAGTCTGAAAGTTGCACTGAAACTTGTCCATCATGAGCAACCCTGTTGGTATTTGAAATACCAGTGATGTTACAGCTTCAAGCATCACAGCAACTCAAGAGCCACCACAGTATGACAGACAGACAGACAATGAGATGTGCTGAAATCCATGCCTCTGGATTATGCAAATTGGCCACCACCTTTCTGGAGATAGAAAGACACCATTTCTAAGCAGGGTTGTTGTTGTTAACTGCCCTCTAGTCGGTTCTGAATTATAGCAACCCTGTATAGGTCCCTTGTGGTTTGCAGGCCAGTGCTGATCCTAAAGCATCACACCAGGACAGAAAACCAGTTATCAGAGGTGGGATACTTTAGTGGGGACAGCATGGACTTGTCTTGAGTTAAAATCTGATATGTACTACTCATGTGCTTTTAGGTAATGTATTTAAGTTCTCTTTGTTTCCTAAGATCTGTAAAATGGGGGACAACAATGATAAATAACTACCTTGTTAAGCTATTGTGAAGATGAAGTAAAAAAAAAATATGTTAAGGACTTAGCGGTATACATAATAAGAACTCAAATTGTTAGTTATTTTAACTCTTTGGCAAACCTGTCTGGTATTTGTGTCTCTTTATGTGCATTTGTGTGTCTTTACATGTATTTGTGTCTCTTTATATGTATTTGTGTCTCTTCATATGTATTTGTATTTGTGTTTTTCATATGCCACTCTTTCCCTTCTTCTCCTAAAAACACACAACTTAAATCACGAGATTAAGAGAAAATGCTTTTTTTATATCATCTGTTAAAGTTGGTAGTTAGAATAACAAAAGCCTCCAACTTTAATTCTGGCCAGATAGCAACCACCAACACAACAATTGCCATCACCACCCTAAAAATTTGCATAATAGAATAGCCAAAAATACTCCCCAAGCTTCTGGAAACGCTGACAATGACACATTGCTTCCTTTGCTAGCTTTTAAGAACTTACAAAATATTGTTTTGGGCTATGACATACCTCAGAGCAGGTGACATTAGTCAGAATAGTTGCCCAGTCTACCTGAGTGACCAGCTGCCCTGACCTTGGGCAGGACACTTCTTTTTAAAATTTCCAATATGTAACTCTCAAGCCACAAGGAAGCAATTTTTTGTCAAAGGAGGTGAGTCACATTTCAGGATGTGCTGGGAGACGGTGCTTATAGCAGGGGTGGTTGGGGTAAGAATCTCGAAGTGGAAGAAGTAGAGTAACATCAGAGACCCCAGGCAAGAAGAGAAAAGAGCCAGGAAGCACAGACTTCTGTTATTATAAAATTACATAACTTACTACCACCGGAAACCCTTGATGAATTATCTGGCCAACTGCTCTCAGCCTAGCTTGTCTGTATAAAAGCACTTGGAAAACATAAAGTGCTTAAGAGTTAGATGTGTGTCACGTCTTTGCTCAGATAGTTCAGTTGGTCATAGAATAAAATCCACCTTGCTCAGGTTATGTTTATAACCTCCAGGGAATAATGTCTGAAAAGGTAACCTCTCTAGCCAGTAAAGCATTAGCCTTTCAGCTAAAAAGGGATTCATTATTATACCTAATTTTCTAACTTATCTTTTCTGAACCACCTAAGGAACTCAGGAACTCATAGAGTCCTGGTGGGGTGCTGTGAGTTAATGCACTAGACTGCATGGTTGGTTTGAACTGCATGATTGGTGGTTCAGGTTCACCAGCCGCTCCTTGGAAACCCTATACGGGGTCGTATGGATTGAAACCAACTCGATGGCACACAACAGCAACAAGGAATACTCATGGCAATGATGTTTCTCTGTTTATAAATTACACCATAGACCAAATTTGGTCTATTGCTCTTGGCAAATGACCAAGGGCAGATTAAATATTTTTGCTCAGTGAAGGAATACATTTTAAAAAAAATACATCTTATATGTGAATTTTAAATTAGAATGACTCTTTGAGAAATATGAGGGATAATTCAAAAATATAATTTTAATATGGATTTGCAACCTCTCAACTATTTCAATTTTATATACTTGTTCTGATTCAATATAATGCAGATTCATAAATCCCAAAAGAATAATTGAAATACTGCCAGTGATTTTGTCCCCAGTTTTTCTTTCTGGGATTGTGACACTGCTCTTCCTAAGTTGATTCTACTTCCTAAGTTGATTTTAGTTTCCAAGTGCCTCATGTTCTAAATTTCTCACCCAGAGCTGGCGTCATAGGTGTACCTCCTATTCAGGACCCCCACTTAAAAAGGCCTCAGCTTGGTTTAATGTTCTGCTGTTGCCATTTTCAATTTTTAATGAATTTTGAACCAGGGGCCTGCATTTTCATTGGGCCCCACATATATGTATCTGATCCTGATTTCACCCCCACTGAATAGGAGTCTAGAGTTTAACGATATTTATTTTTCCATAACTTGTCTCCAGATATGAGTGGGCTTCAAAAAGTTTGTGGAAAAATGGAATCAAAACATAATGGAATTTTTCCATGAATATTTTGAAGCCCCCTGTTGTTTTTAGGTGCCATCGAGTCGGTACTGACTCATAGCAACCTTATGCACAGCAGAACGAAACACTGCCCGATCCTGGGCCAACCTCACTATCGTTGCCACGCTTGAGCCCATTGAGGCTGCCACTTTGCCAATCCAGCTTGCTGGGGGTCTTCCTCTTTTTCTCTGACCCTCCACCTTACCAAGCATGATATCCTTCTCTGGTGACTGACTGGTTCCCCCAGACAATGAAGCCCCCTAGTAAAAATCAATTATTTCACTAATATTCTGTTGAAGAATCAGGTATCTGTTTCAATGCTAAAGAGGAAGAAATAACACACAAAACTGAGTGTATCTCAGGTTTTATGGCCCATTTAAGGAATTTTCAAAGATAATTTTTGAAAGCACATGATTTTGACCTTATGATCTCTGTTTAGAACCTAACCCCTCACGTAAGATATTACTCCATTGAAACTAGAAAACTGATTAAATGAAATTCCATCTCTTTTCCCGTCCCCTATCCATCTTAAATGGAATACTGGTGTGGCACCATAGTATAAGCACTCGACCTCAAAGTTGGTTTGAACTGTAAAGTCAGCAGTTCAAATTCACCAGCTGCTCCTCAGAGACCCTATACAGGGCCGCTATGAGTTGGAACCAACTTGACAGCACTTAACAAAAACAACAACAACAACAACAATCCATTTTAAGGTGCTAAGGAGAGGACTAAAAAGCAGTAGGAGGGGAAATATCAATACTAAGTAGAAAGAAGGAAAAGAATTTGGCTAATTCACAAGACAATTTTTGAAATGTAACCAGGTCCCCTTGGCAGATTTCATTGTTTCTGTTTGTTTTGGTCTTGAAGACACAGCACATTAAGATCATTGAATAGTTGTGACTATTGATCAAGATGACGATGCTCAATCAAATTTCCGAAGCACCAAAAACAGTCTTACTCCTGACTCCATTGAATTAGTACAAAACTGGAAGCTGTTTTCCATCCCAGTTGCCTGTATTCTTGCACCTAGACTTGCCCAGATCCTGGCCCCTCCACATACCAGAAAGACAAACATTCTTAATATCTCCTCACACACCTCCTTCAAGGAGTCCTAATGTGGCACCTTAGGATCAACACTGGACTGCTAACCACAAGGTCAGAGTTTCAAACCTATCAGCCGCTCCTTGGAAACCCTATACAGGGTTGCTATGAGTCAGAACCGACTCGACGGCACTTACCAACAATCTCCACCTTCATAGGTCCTCTCCACTTACCTGGACACCACTGTTGTTTCTTGGGAAGCAAAGAAGAAGAGTGATCAGCAGTGAGGACAACTCTGGACAGGAAGTGGGAGGGGCCAAGGAGAGTGGAAGCTCCATGGAGCACCTTTGGGAATTGGTGATTTAGGAGATCAAAGACCCTGAGGCCTCAGTTGCCTGGCCAAGTCCAGTCCTCTCCCCATCCCACTTCTGAGCCAGAAGTGGGTAAGAGCTAAAACAAGATGCAAACCCCGGAAGATACAAAGGGAAAGATGAAGAAATGTGGCACTGTAGATAAATTGTGAAGCATGAAAACATGAGTTATAGAACAATGATTGTGGGGTGATACGAGTAATGCTTTGGAGAAAGTTTACATTAGAAAGAGCACTATATCTTTCTCTGTACATAGGATCAGGCTGAACATATATATCCCCTTCAAACCTTTTAGGAGGCAAGCTGGGACATGTTCCTGGTTTATTCTATATAGATATAAATGGCTTCTTTCTTTAACAGCGAGAATGTACTCAGCTGCTACTAGTGTAATTTTGCACTGCCTTACTACTCTTATTGTATGCCCTCTTGAATACACCTTAGTGGAAGGGGCTAAGGAGCCCTGGCAGCGCCATGGTTAATCACATGGCTGCTGATCAGCAGGTCAGTGGTTTGAACTCACCAGCTACTCCATGAGAGAACAATGTGGCAGCTCACTTCTGTAAAGGTTACATCCATGGGAACTTACAGGGACAGTTCCACTCTGTTCTTTAGGGTCGCCATGAGTTGGCATCCACTCAGTAGCAATGGGTTTGGTTTGAAGGGAGGCTCTTGAACCTACACAATAAATAACTGTTCCATCTCTTTTTAATTAATTATTATTACAAGAAACTAATGATAACAAAGAGCTCTTTTCATATAAAGAGATTTGCAAAGGCCCCTCACGATGTTATATTAAAATTGTTTATATTGAGTGAGAAAATATCGATTCTTACTTTTTAAGTTGTTCCCTTTAAGCCCAAAGTATAGGGAGTTTACTTAATTTTAAATATGTTTTGTCACAACCTCTGACATCTAAGGGCTTCTGTTATTTGATGATAAAACTGGACAGAAGTCCTTTTTCAAAGTGGCATGGGACCTAAACAATTATATTAAATGTTAAGACTGAAACATTGAGAGTCCTGAGTCTTCCGCAGCCTGGTTAGCAGCTTCCATTGGGATTCCTGGCGTTCTAATGGAAGGTATTATAAGAAGGTACCATTGGCTTATGGATGACCTTGGGCTACTCAATGAGTCACTGAGTTGGCAGGCCAAGAATAGAAACCAGGAACACTCATTTTATGGCTTCACTCGACAAACACACACACATGCTGTGTCACATGCAAACTATTGTTGATTGGCCTAGCTCATTTCCATAACAACATGTCACCAAGCATACCAGCACAGTGCCAACTAAGTGCCCAAAGTATTTATAATCACATTCCATCACTCCATTATAGAAGGGTGCTTGAGCCAGGCACTGGCGTGGTTGTGCCTTCCAGAAACCAAGGAGAACAGAATGCTGCCAACTGCCCTGAACTATGAGGTTATTTTTCCTTCCTTCTTACACAGACGAAGTAACCAGGGGGGTGAAAACCAGTGCTTATTGTTGTTCTTGGGAAAAAAAAAGCTTATTTTACAATTCCCTCTCTAAATGAAGTTCTGTCTGATTGCATTTTCATTTGCTAGATAGGTCATTCAAGAAGTATGCCAACAGAATGCCATGAGTCTACACTCATTCCTTATGCAACAATTATTTATTCAGTAAATTAACAACTAGTATGTCCCAGGTTCTTTGCAAGGTGATGGAGATTTTTAAAAACTTGCATGAGATCGACATTGTTCCTCTTCATATGACTAAATTCTTCTGGGGAGACAGTCTCACCATGTCTAATACAATGCTTGGCACTTAGTTTTACAATGAATTCTATAAATGAAGAAATATATTAGATACCACCCCTATCTCTACCATTGTAATAAAGATTGTTACTGATGAAAAATAAAAAGGTGAAAATAAAGACTTTCCACGACTTTGTATTACTAGCAGAGGATAAAAAGTCCAAACAAAAAGTATTAGAAGTAGACTGTGATTGATTTTCTGCTCTTACATGTTGCTGTTGTTGTTGCTAGGTATCATCGATTTGGTTCTGACTCATAGCAACCCTGTGTGCAGGAGAACAAGACGTCATACATGAAGAAAGCAAAAGGTTGTTGAAAAGATAAGAAAGAAAAGAAAGCACCAAAGTGAATGCCAGAAGAGACTGAGACTTGCATTTTTTTTTTTGTATGAGTATTATTATTATTATTAT
>NW_006408594.1:13421501-13428470 GCF_000296735.1 Chrysochloris asiatica
TGGGCCCACAGGGACTTGAACTCCTGATTGGGTCTGCATGGTCTGCATCCGATTCCTCCTTATTTATTATTTGTTTAAGGGACGCTGCCTGTCTTAGGCGGTCAGTGCGATTTCCTCCGTCTTACCTGTCATCGAAACTCATTGCAGCATGGCAGTGGCTCTGTCTTAGGTTGCCGAGGTTCCACGTGATCCTTACCCACTGAGACTTGCTTTTGAATAGAAGAACTAAAGTGAATAGAAGAAATGAAGTAAAACACTTGAACAGAAAATTTCAAAGGATAGCTCAGGAAGACAAAGTAAAGTATTATAATGAAATGTGCAAAGATGTGGAGTTAGAAAACCAAAAGGGAAGAACAAGCTCCATATTTCTACAGTTGAAAGAGCCAAAGAAAACATTCAAGCCTTAATTTGAAATATTGATGGATTCTATGGGCAAAATATTGACCAATATTTTGACCAGCATCAAAAGAAGGTGGAAGAAATACATAGACTCATTGTACCAAAAATAATTGGATGTTCAATCACTTCAGCATATGATCAGACTGCACTGACAGAATTAGCAAACCAATGGTATTGAAAGAGGAAGTTTAAACTGCATTGAAGGTATTAGGGGAAAACAAAGTTCCAAGAATTGATGGGACATCAATGCAAATGTTTCAACAAACAGATGCAGCCCTGGAAAGACAAGTCTCTGCCAAGAAATTTGAATACATTACTTGGTCAAACATCGGAAAGAGATCTATATTTGTGTCCATTCCAAAGAGAGGTGACCCAACAGAATGTGGAGATTATCAAACAGTATCATTAATATCACAAGCAAGTCAAATGATGCAGATATAAGTCAAAAACTCTTGTAGTTGCACATTGACAAAGAATTTCCAGAAATTCAAGATGAATTCAGAAGAAGACGTGGAACAAGGGCCATCACTGCTGACGTCAGATAGACCTTGGCTGAAAGCAAAGAATACCAGAAAAATCTGTAATTGTGCTTGATTGACTGTGTAAAAAAGTATTCGACTGTGTGGAATATAACAAACCATGGATAACATTGAGAAGAATGGAAATTCCAGTATGTAGACCAAGAGGCAGTCGTTGGAACAGAACAAGGGGATAGTGCATGGTTTAAAATCAGGAGCGGTGTGCGCCAGGATTGTATCCTTTCACCAGACTTACTCAATCTGTATGCTCAGCAAATCATCCGAGAATCTGGGCCATCTGAAGAAGAATGGAGAGCATAGCATTAACAACCTGTGACACACAGATGAAACAATCTTGCTTGCTGAAAATGAAGAGGACTTAATGCACTTGCTGATGATGATCAAAGAATATAGCTTTCAGTATGGATTGTTGTTGTTGTTAAGAGCCACTGAGTTGGTTCCAACTCAAAGCTACTCTGTATTAGGATTTCTGAGACTTTACACATCTTTGTGGGAGCAGAAAGTCACAATTCAAAAATTCTCACACAGAAACCAATAAACAACATCATGATAAACAAAGAAAAGGTTGAAGTTATCAAGGATTTCATTTTACGTGGATCCACAATCAACACTCATGGAAGCAGCAGTCAAGAAAAAAAAAATATATATATATATGTTGCATAAGACCTCTTTAAAATGTTAAAGAGCAAAGATATCACTTTGAAGACTGCCTCACCCGAGTCATGGTATTTTCATTCAATATATATGCATGTAGTAGCTGGACAATGAATAAGGAAGACCAGAGTAGAATCAATGTATTTGAGTTACGGCGTTGGAGAAGAATATTGAAAGTACCACGGGTTGCCAGAAGAACAAACAAAGCTGTCTTGAAAGAATGCTAGAATGTTTCTTAGAAGCCAGGATGTCGAGACTTTATCTCGTGTATTTTGTACATGCTTTCAGGAGGGACCAGTCTCTGGAAAAGGACATCATGCTTGGTAAGTAGGTGGTGGTTGGTGGTTATGTGCTGTGGAGTTGGTTCTGACTCATAGCGACCCTGTACAGGGTTTCTGAGGCTATAAATCTTTAAGGAAGCAGAAAGCCTCATCTTTCTCCTGCGGAACCACTGGTAATTTTGAACTGCTGATGTTGAGGTAAGGAGAGGGTCAGTGAAAAAGAGGAAGAGTCCTATTGAGATGGATCGGCACCGTGGTTACAACAATGGGGTCAACCCTAAGAGCAGTTGTAGGGATGGTGCAGGAGCGGGCAGTGTTCCTTTCTATAGTACATGGGGTCGCTGTGAGTTAGAACTGACTTGAAAGTACCCAACAAGAACAACAACAATTAGGGGCCTGACACATTTGGTGTTTAATTAATATTAGTGATTACTGTTGTTGTTATTGTTAAGTGCCATCAAATCAGTTCCGACTCATAGCGATCCTATATTGAGTTACCAAGGAACAGCTGGTGGGTTTGAACAACCGACCTTGTGGTTAGTAGTCCAGTGCTTATGCTACAGCCACACCAGGATTCCTAGTGATTACTGTTATTGTTGTTAAGTGCTGTTGAGTCAGTCCCGACTCATAGTGACACTGGATAGGGCTTCCACAGAGCGGCTGGTGGATTTGAACTGCCAACCTTGTAGTTCAAACCAACCTCATGGTCGAGTGCTTATCCTACAGCACCACACCAGGACTCCAAAATTATTATTATTATTTTCCCAAAGAAGTACAGCTGGATTGCTTCTTGGAAGCAATGAGAATGAGACTTTGTCCTAACCAAAATAAATTTTTGAAAATCAACCTTTGACAAATAGACATCAATTCAAAGTGCCATGTAGGAAGATCATAGAGTTCAAATCTGAGGACCAGGTAGGACTTCTCAGAATAATGTCTAAGCAGAGATGTGATTAAACAGTTCTCAGGCAACCCTAAGCCCTTAGATACTGTATCTGATTTGATTTCCTAGTAAAGCCACGATTCAGTTAGCATGGAGGAAACTCGACTCTGCTTAACCCAAAATTCAAATTGGTTAAAATTCTTTCAGTGTTGCTTTCATAATATTGAAAAAAAAAATGGCTCCTTTTGGCACTGATAATCGAAATTGTGTGAGATTCATCAGACCTGCTATATGAGATGAGCAATTCACTTTAATTTGTAGTCTAGTTAGATGGTCTCAAGATATTTCCTCAAAGCATAAACTTGGTAGAGAGGGAGATGAAATCACAAGATCTCAGCCCACATATAAATTGTGTCTGAGTTTGCTACAGATCCCACCTCTATTCTATGAGGCTTCTGCTACTCATTTGCATACTTCACTGGGTCCCTTGGGCATGAAGGTCTTTAGTATGACTACCATCAATGAAACTTGCTAAGCATGACTAGCTGCTAAATCAGACTTTTAAATGTGTAACGTATCACACTTACCTCTAGTAATTTGATTATATGAACAAAAACAAATAGACAAGCACCAACACACCACTTGCCACTGAGTGCACCCCGATTCACAGTGCCTCCCTTTGTGTTGGTATTGATCTGAGCTCCTTAGGGTTTTCAATGGCTAATTTTTCTTAGGCAGCAGCTCTGGGTAAACTTGAACCTCCAACCCAAGCAGGGAAACTGGTAAGCAAACTTTCAACTATTGATTAGGAGTATGGAGAGCTAGCTGGCATGACAGTCCATAATTAGGAGAGAAATTTAATATGACAGACTTTGAATATAACTTTTCCTTCTGCTTTGACTGAAAAGTGGGCATATACAAGGTAATCAGAGGGATTGGAGACAAATTGCATTCTTATAACCTGCCTTTTGGTACCCCCAGATAGATACCCTAGCAGCCAATTTTGCCCCTTCCTCAGAGGTCTGGGGAGGAGCACTGGTAGCATAGTGGATTACAAGGTGGGCTGCTAACCACAAGGCCAACAGTTCAAATCTACCAGTCGCTCTGTAAATCTAATCTACTGCAAAGATTTACAGCCTTGGAAACCCTACATAGGGGAGCTATCAGTTGGAATCGACTTGGTGGCACATAACCACCAACAACAACCAGAGGCCTAGGTTTCAGCTCTTCAGGTAGTCAATGAATTTAAAATCCTGAGAGAACAAAGGGACCTTAACTGGAACAGGGATGATGCAGGAAGAAGGAAGTAGGGGAGTAAGTGGTCTGTGGGTAGACGGTCTGATTTTTATAATCCAGAGATGGAATGGTTATTTGTTATGGACACGACTAGAGTAGTGTTGTCTGATGGAACATTCTGCAGTAATGGAAATGCTATTTGAGCATAGTAGCCACATGCATCTCAATGTAAAGAAAACAAAAGTCCTCATCACCAAACAAATAAAGAACATCTGTATAAATGGAGAAAAGATGGAAGTTGCCAAAGACTTCATTTTGCTCAGATCAACCATCAGCACTCATGGAAACAGCAGACAAGAAATCAAACAACATATTGCATTGGGCAGATCTGCTGCACAAGACCTCTTTAAAGTGTTGAAGAACAAAGATGTTGGTTTGAGGACTAAGGTGTGCCTGACCCAAGCCATGGTATTTTCAAAAAACTCATATGCATGAGACAGTTGGACAGTGAATAAGGAAGATCACAGGAGAATCGATGCATTCGAGTTATAGTGTTGGAGGAGAATATTGAAAGTACCATGGACTGCCAGAATGCTCCTTGGAAGCTAGGATGGCCAGACTTCGTCTCCCACACTTCGGACATATTGTCAGGAGGGACCAGTCCCTGGAGAAGGATATCATGTTTGTTAAAGTTGAGGGTCAGAGAAAAAGAGGAAGACCCCCAGTGAGATGGATTGGCACAATGGCAGCATCAATGAGCTCAAATGTGGCAACGATTGTGAGGTTGGCCCAAAACCGGGCACTGTTTTATTCTGTTGTGCTTAGGGTCGCTATGAATTGGTACCAACTCATTGGCACCTAACAGCAACAACAAGCCACATGCGGCTATTGAAATTTTGCAATATGGCTAATGCAACTGAGAAACTGAATGTTGAATTTTATTTTATTTATTTTGGAGAAGGACTTTACGCTTGGTAAAGTAGAGGATCTATGAAAAAGAGGAAGACCCTCAATGAGATCGTTGACACAGGGGCTGCAACAATGGGCTCAAACAGGGCAACGGGCAGCGATTGTGAGGAGGACACAGAACCGGACAGTGCTTCATTCTGTTGTGCACAGGGTCACTGTGACTAAGAAATAACTTGATGGCACCTAACAACAACAATTTATATTTAAAGAGCCGTAATCTGATGGGAGACACTGACCCATCGAGAGATAGTTCAATAGAGCATGATTTTAAAAGGATGCCTAAAGGGGTCCTGATGTGGTGCTGTAGGAAAAGCACTGGGCTACCATCCACAAGGCTGGCAGTTCAAACCCACCAGCCATTGCTGATACAGGGTCTCTATGAGTCGGAACCAACTTGATGGCATTTAGCAACAGCAGTAACAAGAAGGAAGCATAGAGGAGCCCTGGTCGTACAGTGGGTTAAGTGTTGGACAGTTAACCACAAGTTTGGTGGTTCAAACCCATCGGGCACTGAATGAGACAAAGATGAGGCTGTCCACGCCTGTAAAGATTTACAGTCACGGAAACACATGAGGAGCAGTTCTACTTTGTCCTTACAGAGTTGTTAGGAGTCAAGGGTGACTCGATAGCAATGGTGAGATGTGTGGAAGAGAACGTAGAAGAGGTGCACTTCGGTCAATTTGAGAGTTATGGGGAAGCTTCCTGCAAACCCTCCATATAGGCAAGTCCGATGGTCACTCTCAATCCTTGATTTACTTGACCTCTGTATGGTATATGACACCATTTAACACTCCCCCTATCTTAAAACACAACCTTTTATTTGTATATTTGGGAGTTCTGTGTATCAGACTCTCCAGATTTTGCTTCTGCTTCTTAGACTTTGCAGGTTCTTTTCCCATAACCAACCCCTAAGATGAGAGAGTTCCTGAACGGTCTGACTTGTTCCTCTTATGTTCTCACCCTGCCCACATCTCCTCCCTAGATAACCTCATTCCCTTCCAAGACTTTCATAACTATTTAAGATCTGTGTCTCATCTGGCCTCCCCAAATCTAACCCTTTCTACCTTTGAGTAGGTGAGGAGCCAAGAGTCACAAAACTGGTTCAGACCACCTCATCTGCAAGTCCAATCTAAGAAGTCTGACATCTCTCTTAGGAGCGTGGGAGTAGTTGGCACCTACTTTCTTGGGAGCACAGATGAAATTGATACCATGTTTCATTTATATATCTTATTACTATATTTTTTTTCCCCCTGTAATCATCTTTATTGAGCACAGATATCGGGTAGTTAGTTGCCAGATGGGGAAGAGGGCTGGCTGCCAGCCCAACTTCTCCAGATTGTCCCTTGCAGCAGTGGACTGGAGCAAGAGTTCTAGTTGTCTCCTTGACAGAGGCCCTCCTCTTTGGCAGTGCAGTTCATCGAGCAGAGCGGAAAGGGACACTTTTATGGGATCCCTGGGGGTGCTGAAGGTGATGAAAATCCTGGAGGCCTGGGGCTGGACTCCACAGATTTTCCCTCCTCTGGTAAGGAAGGAAGGACTGCCAAGAGCCACTACTGTTTGTGATGGGAGAGGAGATCCTCCTGTCTCAAGATGGCCAGCATGAGGTTCGTGTCCCTCTCCAGATCCTGCAGGCGCCTCATCAGCTGCAGCTCCTCCTCCTTACGAACCTCCTCCTGCAGCTGCCTGAGCTGATGGTTCTGCTCCTTTTCCCTGGCAACTCTGCACTGGATCTGACACAGGGAGACCACAGCCTTAGCATGCTCTCTCTGAGCTTCATTCAGTCTCCTCCATTCAGTAGATGACACTGACTTTCTTGGGAGTGCCCATGAAATTGATGCCATACTTCATTTATATATCCTATTACCACTACTCTTCCCTCTGATTCTAGTATTGAGTATGTCAGTCTTCCTACAGCTGTTTCTCTAGTGCCTGATACAGTGTCTGGTGCATTATTTGGGTCTTCTTTTTTTTTTTTTATCAGAGCCCTTTCTCTGACCTTTTTAAAGGT
>NW_006408594.1:13451833-13454005 GCF_000296735.1 Chrysochloris asiatica
ATGTTGTTTATTGGTCCAGTGGTGAGGATTTTTGTTTTCTTGACATTGAGATGCAATCCATATCGAAGGCTGTGCTCTTTAATCTTCATAAGTTATTTACTGGTCCAGCTGTGAGGACTTTTGTTTCCTTTATGTTGAAGTGTATCTATACTATAAAGGCTGTCGTCTTCAATATTTGTTAAGTACGTCAAGTGTCAATCTTCTTCACTTTCAACAAGCCAGGTTGTGTCATGTGCATATTGAAGGTTGTTAATGACCCTTCCTGCAATTCTGACACCACATTCTTTTTCATAGAATCCAGCTTCTCGATTATTTGTTCAGCATGCACATTGAATAAGTATGCTGAAAAGATACAACCTTAACTCACACCTCTTCTGATTTTAAATCACACGGTGTCCACTTGTTCTGTTTCAATGAGTACCTTTTGGTCTGTGTCCAAGTTCGGCACGAGCACAGTGAAGTGTTCTGGAATTCCTATTCTTTGCAATGTTATCCGTAGTTTGTTATGATCCACACAATTGAATGTCTTTGTGTTGTCAATAAAATACAAGTAAACATCTTTCTGGTATTTGCTTTCAGTCAGATCCAGTCAGAATAAATGATTCTTACCATGCTTCCTCTCCATTCAACAAAGGTAGCGCTTGTTACTTTTGATCCATCCTTTTCAGTTCTTTCCTTCACTTTCTTTCTCCAAAAGCAGTCAGCAAATGGAATAACCAATATCACTCTGCTCAGGTTCAATACCAGGGCTTAAAAAAGCAAGCAGCAAGAAAGCACTACTCTCTATTGACCAGTTTCTGATTTCTGAACAAGTGGTGTTGTAAAAAAAAAATTTCAGGGACTATTTTGCAAAAATATCTGTTTACAAATAATACCTAATTACTTAAAACTTGGGAGTTCTCATGTAGTGCTGCAGGGTAATGCACTGAACCTCCTGGTCAGTTTGAACCTCAAGGTTGGTGGTTCAAATTCACTATCTGCTCCTTGGAAACCCTATACAGAGTTGCAATCAGTTGGCACTGACTTGATGGCACTTAACAATAACAACAACAACTCAAAATTGGGTAGCTCACAAAATACTGTTCAACCAATAATGTCTTTGAAATAGCAAATAGTTTCAGTAAAAAGCATTGTGTAACCAAACAAAACAGAGAAAAACAATGAACATAGGTTTTAAAATAACTTTTCTAGCATGCTGATAATTGAGGGGAAAACTAGTTTAAGGAAAGGACTACAAGAAAATAGTTGGAGAATTTTTTTTTTTTTTTCTGGCACATTTGCTTTTGGCACAAGACATCGTGGCACTCTCCATGACTTTGAAGATTGATTTACCTGTTTCATTATTATTATTATTATTAAAACTTTTATTGTGAATTAAGTGATAGTTTACATGGCAGAACATTGGTTTTGCACTCATCCTGTGGTTTCATTGCAATGATTACAGTCCCCTCCATGCATCATCATTTAACAGTATTTATTTCTATTCCCTCGGTTTTTGTTTTTGATGTACACAAAAACACTCAGGAATATATAATCCAAGGGCACATTTTGCAAGCCAGCCTCCTGGCTGCCAGCATACAGCCTTTCACTTTCCATGTGTCTAGGGTCCTCAGCTGCTCTCTCTCTCCATGCCATCACCTCTGCCTCCATCTCTGGTGTTGCTGCTTCTCTGGTTAGGGTCCCACATTCCGCTCATACTCTTTGCTCTTGATGATCTTAGGGTCCTCTGTTGCTGAAATGTAAGATGAACTACTCTCCCCTTTTTTGTTACAAAACTTGTACCTTTACAGTGTGACAATTGCAATTAGTCATGATAACAATTATTCACTATTGAATCAAAAGAATCTTATCCCCATTTCCTTTCACCAGACCTATCTAAGCAATATGAAAACTATTCAGTGGGGTTTCTATCTTCCCCTGCACACTCTGAAATTCAAGTCCCTCTTGAAATGTTGTAAACCAGCCACTTTGAGCCTTTATAGCCCACTCTATTTTAGTAGCCAATGTCTAAGTTGCCTGTACCTGGTTCATTATTATACCTAACTCTGATTTTTAACCTATGCTTTCTCTCTCTGGTTGTTGTTGTTGTCAGGTGCCATCGAGTCGGAACCGACTCATAGCAACCCCATGCACAGCAGAACGAAACAATGTCCGATCCTGGGCCAACCTCAC
>NW_006408594.1:13455656-13463298 GCF_000296735.1 Chrysochloris asiatica
TTCCATTTGCTTTGGCTTCTCTCTGTTGGAGAGCAAGTTTCAGAGTCTCTTCTGACATCCATTTTGACCTTTTTCTTCTTTCTTGTCTTCTTAATGACTTTTTGCTCTCTTCATGTATGATGTTCTTGATGTCGTCCCACAACTCTTCTGGTACAGTCACCAAATCCCAGACCTCACAAGTTTGTGAGTAGTCTAGGAGGTCACAGTTCCTTTTTGTCCTTCATTTGTGATGGTATAAGTGTCTACTGATAGTATTGTTTGAAGTTCCTTGATAGCATTCCCTGGTTGTTTCTGGAGCCTCACACATGCCTTCAAGGTCATAAGCACCACATGGCATTAGTCCTGCGTCTCCTCGCATAGTTAGATCCCTGACTGGTCAAGTGTATTGTTCACAGAGATTCTTGGAGGCTACACCTCTGCCTCCATCATGGACATACAGCCAATGCCCATGTCCAACAAAACAACCTTTGGAAGCATCCAAAGTTTCCAAATCTTGGGGTAGCAGCATGGTACTGGGTTCAGGGCAGAAAGGGACTGTGTCTCCCTGCTGACCCTGTATACATATGCTCATTTACTTGTGCTTGGAGTCTCATAAGCTCGTCTTCCTTGATCAGTTCCAACATAATTTGGCCTCATGGGAACAATTTTGTCGGTGGTCAGTCCAAGAACATTGGCACTGATCATTACAGTACTGGTTAGACATAACTTTTTAAGATGTATCAAAAGAAGATGGAATGAATACCACAAGAATTGATTGACATTAAACTATTTCAAGGGGTAGTATATGATCAAGAACTGATAGTATTGAAGGAAGAAGTCCAAGCTGCCCTGAAGGCATTAGTGAAAATAAGACCCTGGGAATTGATGAAATACCATTTGAAGTAGTTCCATAAACTGACATAGCACTGGAAACACTCACTAGTGTATGCCAAGAAATTTGGAAGACAGTTACCTGTCCAACTGATTGGAAGAGATCTATATTTGTGCCCATTCCAAAGAAAAGGGACTCAACAAAATGTGAGAATTATTGGACAATATTATTAATATCATCTGCTAGTCAAATTTTGCTGAAGATAATTCAAAAAATGGTGGCAGTAACACATCGACATGGAACTGCCAGAAATTCAAGCTGGATTCAGAAGATGATGTGGAATGAGGAGTATCATTGTTCATGTCTGATGGATCTTGGTTGATAGCAGAGAATACCAGAAGGATGTTTACTTATGCTTTATTTACTTTGCAAAGACATTGGAGTGTGTGGATCAAAACAAACTATGGCTAACACTGCAAAGAATAGGAATTCTAGAACACTTAATTGCGCTCATTATGTACTTGTACATAGACCAAGAGGTAGTTGTTGGAATAGAGCACACAGTGGTGACTGTCCACGAGGTAGGTGCATTGGCTGGGAATTGAATCAGAGTCTCTTGTGTGGAAGATGAGAATTCTGCCACTGAGTCAACAGTGCATTGAGACTCTGGTATCGGTTTCTAATTATTTTTGCTTCTCAAGAGAAGAGATGAGACTAAGAAATTGTTGTTAAGTGCTGACAAGCCACTTGTGATTGATTCATAGCTACCCTGTATAGCTATGTGAGCTTGAACCACACCAACTGTGCAGTTCAAACCAACTTTGCAGTTCAGCACATTAACCCAGTGGTTTTTGGGCAGGCAGGCCAAGCTGGCTACCTCTGTTCAGTTAGGGTGTTTTCAACTTTAAGGAACAGAAATCCCAATTCACACTGGCTTAAACAATGAGGAAATCACCTCACATAACAGAAAGTCTGGCAGTGTCCTGCTTGCTTGCACATCTTAACATGAACATCTTTATAGTCAGAACTCTCTAGTCTGCTCAGCTGTGTCTTTTTTCTAGAACTCTTATCTTCTAGGATGCTGTGTGAAGACTGAATTTCTTTCATACTGAGTATTGTCTTGCTCTCTCCATTAGAAGTAAGTCCAGTGAGGACAGCAGCCATTATTTCTGTTCTCTTGGAGTCTTAAGTAGTGCCTCACACGTAGAAGACCCTGCGTAAATCTTTGTTGCATGAATGAATAAAAGGGTGAGACATTTTCCTTTGGGTCCCAAGTAAAGCAAAAGAAAGTTCCTAATGAACCCATAATTTCTGCCCTGGGGAAGTGAGAAGTTGTTGTTGTAGGTATTGTCGAGTCAGTTCTGACTCATAGCAACCTTACGCACAACAGAACAAAACATCGTCCCGTCCTGCACCATCCTTACGATTGTTGCTACGCTTGAGCCCATTGCTGCTGCCCCTGTGCCAGTCCATCTTGTTGGGGTCTCCCTTTTTTTTCCCTGACCCTCTACTTTACTAAGCATGATGCCTTCCAAGGACTGGTCCCTCCTGATAATATGCCTGAAGTATGAGAGGTGAAGTCTGGTCATCTTGGCTTCTGAGGAGCATTCTGGCTATATTTCTTCCAACACAGACTTGTTTGTTTTCCTGAAAGTTTATGGTATCTGTAATATTCTTCTCCAACACCATAATTCAAATGTATCAATTCTTTTACAGTGTTTCTGCTCACTATCCAACTTCCACATGTGTATAAGGCTTTTGAAAATACCATGGCTTGGGTCAGGTGAACTTTAGTAAGAAGAAGAGTCAGGAAATATCTCTTCATTTACTGGAACAATTTTTTTGTGGCTCCAAATGGCCTTGTCTAGAGACTGCCAGCCAAACCCATTGTCATTTTGATGTTCAGCCAACGTGAGGGACTCCGGGGTCAAGAAGACCTTCAGGTCTCTCTAAGTGATAGACTCCTAGACAGTGCATTTGATGAAAGGTCTCAGCCTCTGAATTTCGTGTCTTGAGACAAATAGCATATCTAATTTTGGCAGGTCCTGAACACATAAACACATTTCTTTAAGGCTGCTGATGTGCTTGGTTCATTTTGTTTCAGTGTCTGCTTATTAAAGTTTCTCTTTACTGTGTTCTGCACACTGTGAATGATGTTTAAATTCAACAATGACCACAAGATAGTTTGGGCTCTCTTGTTTAATGAGGAGAGGGATTTGTTAGGGAGCCAGTTTAGTGCAGCAGACGAAATGTAACAGATTTGTGTAAATAATCACAATCAAATATGGCAGCTGTGATATTAGGTGTATATGCCAGGCATGGTATACTATGGAAAATGAACTCCATGTTGCGTGAGTGGGCAGGGACAGACAAGACGGCAGACAGGAAGGATTTGGAAGGCTGAATAGTTTGCCAGACAAGCATGGGATGGCTCAGGGAGACTTCAGGGAGAGCAACAAGCAGGCACAAAGAAAAGGACACACCACTGTGTGTTTAGGAAACTACACATGGTTAGGTATTACTGGTCTACCAAGTACCAGGAAAGGAATTGCCAAGACTGGGGCTGAGATCTGGACAAAGATGAAAGGATTGGATGCTATGTTAAGGGGCTCAGGGTTTATTTTGGGTGATAAGCTTTCATTAGGAAAGTAAGATGATAAAATGTATATTTTTGAAAGATCGTTCTGACAGCCAAGCCCAAGGTGGATTTGAGAAAGACAAACTCAGAATGGAAAACTAGTAATGCTGGGCAGTTTCCTAAACGATCCACCAGGTGGAGCAAGTGCCCCAGGACAGCTTGGTTGCTGCCTAGGAGGTGGTTGTTGCCTACTGTCATGCCTTAGAGTCATGGCAGCCCCATGTGACAGAGTAGAACTGACCCGTAGTGCTTTCTTGACTGTAGTCTTTATGGAATCAGAAGCTGCTGGATGGCTCCAAACATCCAAGCTTAGGGTTAACAGCTGACTGTGTAACCATTACACCATCAGGAAGGATTGTTGTTATTATGTGTTGTAGAGTCGGTTCCAACTCATAGTGACCCTATATTGTATACAGTTTCCGAGGAGTACCTGGTAAGTTTGAACTGCTGACTTTTTGGTTAGTAGTCCAGTGCTCATCCTACAGAGCCACACCAGAATTGCCTTTGAGTAGGTCCCAACTCATAACAAACCTTCATAAAGTTTCTGAGCAGTGGCTGGTGAGTTTAAACCACCAGCCTTCCGGTTCAAACTGACCTTGTCTTATAGTGTTTATCCTACAGCGCCATACCAGACGAAATCAACAGCAATGGACTGTTTTCATGAGCAGGAAGCTTCAAAATCAGGTGCTTATAACTCTTGAAAAAACTGTAGTGATTTTTGTAAACTTACCAGTGAAAAACAGAGAACCAGCTGAATATTGCATTTACATACTGGGTTACAAAGCAGCCATTTAAAGCAATGAGGCAGATCTATGTGGGCCCACATGAAAGACTATCTGAATAGTGGGTCTGATATAATCCCTGTGTAAATGTTTAGAAAGATTGTCATAAAATTGATCTCAGGGGTAACTTCTGAAGAGGGATTTGAGGCTACTGCCTGTGTGTATGTATAACCCCTTTACTGAAATATAACAGACATACAATTAACTACACATAGTTAAAATGTATAACTTTGTAAGTTTTGACGTAGTCCACACCTGTGAAACATGACCACAATGACAACAGTGAATAGATTTGTCACCCTGAAAAGTTTCCACATGCCAGTTTTGCAATCTCTTTCCTCCTGCCCTTCCCTGTCTATCATCCCCACGCAACCCTGCTATCTGTCAGTTTGCATTTTCTGTAAGTCAAAGCATTCAATGTGTAGTGTTTCCTTCTTGCTTCTTTTATTCAGTAAAATTGAGACTCATCCGTATAATTATGTGTATTGATCATTAGGTCCTTTTAATTGCTGAGTAGCATTCCATTGTATGAGAGTATCACAATTTATCCATTCATCAGTTAATAGACATTTTAGTTAATACACATATTAACATCAGTTAATAGTTCATTGTTTTTGGCTAGCCTAGAAAAAGCTTCTATAAATATTTATGTAAATGACTTTATATGTTCACATGTTTTCATTATGCTTGTAGACTGCTGGTGTGGCGTTGTGGATCAGCACTGGACTGTGAACCACAAGGTAGGCAGTTAAAACCCACCAGCTGCTTCTTGGAAAATTTATGGAGCCCTGGTGTGGTGCTGTGGGGTAATGCATCAGACTGAAAAGTCATTTGAACTTCAAGGTCGGTGGTTCAAGCTCGCCAGCTGCTCCTTGGAAACTCTATCCAGGGTTGCTATGAGTCGAAACTGACTCGGTGGCACTTAACAAGAACATGCACATATGAGAGTAAAATAGCTAAATCATACAGTTGGTTGTTGTTAAATACTGTTGAGTCAGTTCTGAATCACAGCAACCCTGGATAGAGTTTCCAAGGAGCAGCTGATGGTTTGAACCACCAGCCTTATGGTTAGCAGTTCAGTGCATATCTTACAGTGCCATACCAGGACTCCAAATCATATAATTGTTGTTGTTGTTAAGTGCTGTCAAGTCGATTCTGACCCACAGTGACCCAGTATAGAGTTTCCAAGGAGCAGCTGATGGTTTGAACCACCAGCCTTATGGTTAGCAGTTCAGTGCATATCTTACAGTGCCATACCAGGACTCCAAATCATATAATTGTTGTTGTTGTTAAGTGCTGTCAAGTCGATTCTGACCCACAGTGACCCAGTATAGAGTTTCCAAGGAGCAGCTGGTGACCTTGAACCACCAACCTTGCAGTTCAAGAAGCTTTGCAGTCTGATGCATTAGCCCACAGAGCCACACCAGGACTCCATAAATCATATTTGTTGTTGTATAGTGCCATTGAGTCAATTCTGACCCATAGCGACTATATTTTCTGTATAAATCATATAGTAGAGATATATTTATCTTAGGAAACTGCCAAACTGGTTTCCAAAGTGGTTGTACTATTCTACATCCTACTTCTGAGAAGGATTATTTTACATACATGTTAGAGTTCCAAGTTTTTACAATCAACTCTGTTAACAATCACTCACAGCTGAATTATATAATCAGTATCTTCCCCCACCTTCTCTTATTCAGATCCATCACGAAGAGTCTTATTTAGGAAGTTACAAAGATTAAGACTAGAAAAGAAATAATTCAATACACCACACAGATTAAAAAAAAATAAAAAAGAAAGAAAGCAAGCAAGTTGAAACTCTGAGAATTTTCCCAAAATCACATAGCTGACAGGGAAAAGAGCCGGAATTTGAAGTCAGGTTCATGATATGACTCAAATGCAATAATCTATGAAAATAAAAATTATCTCAGAAGCTGGAGGGGGTATCTCACTACGATCAAAGAGGAACAGCCAGGAGTTGAGCGCATCCTTTCCATGTGCCAGGGACCAAAAGCTGTGACCCTGGAGGAGGAGAAGAAGAATAGCAACAGAGCCAAGAGCCGGAGATAGAGTGGTAAACTCCCCAGCTCACAGAACAAGTAAAGTGGAGGGACTTTGGGCAGGAGGCTTGCTTGCAGCCTGGAGTGCCTGCATGCACTTCACTGAGGAGGGACTGGAGCTAGGTTTGCTGAGTTACAGAGCTAAGGCTGAGTGCCTTCAGGCTGAGGAGTATCACAATGTGATGTGTCCTGTGGGCATTACTCAGCAGCTTTGTAACTTTGCCTGAGCTGAGAAAGGCCTGCCTGTGGCCACGGCTCAGAGACCTGTCCTGACTGGAGCCACTGTGCCCTGAGCAATTCTGACCTGGAGTTGTCACCTGTTAACTTCCCAAATCAACTCTGAGTTCTGTGTAGCCATTGTGGCACTGTGGGTTACTGCACTGGACTGCAAGGTGGGTTTGAACCTCAGTGACGTTGGCAGTTCAAACTCACCAGCCACTCCCTGGAAACCGTATACAGGGTCATTATGAGTTAGAACTTACTTAATGGCACTTAACAACAACATTGCAACAAATTATTGAACCCAGCTGAGTAGAGAGGGCTCTGGGGAGAGATGGTTGGTGTCATTTTGTACAATCTGATTTGTTTTTAAGCTCACAGGTTCATTTTGAAGATTGAATGTAATGTTCTATTTAACCAGTCAGCATAACAATTAGCACACAGGTTGAAACACTGGACTGCAAGGTCGGTTTGAACCACAAAGTTGATGGTTCAATCTCACCAGTTGCTCCTTGGAAACCCTATACAGGGTTGTTATGGGTTGGAAGTAACTTGACGACACTTCACAACATTAACAACGTGCTCCACAAAGATGAAAACTTCTATAGCAGAGCTGTTTGAGTGCCTCGGTGTGAATTTCTGTGTGTTGGAAATTCAAGCTGAGGCTATGTTAATAAAGCACTGTCACAATATTGTGTAAAAGAACTGTTGAAACTATGGTCAAGCCACATCCTTTGTGATACCAGAGTTCACCAACCTTCTCCCACCCACAATTATTTGTAAAGAATCTGAAAGAGTTCTAGTTTGCTGTTGGTTTTGAAAGAAAAAGAAACCGGAAACTTAGATTGAAATGGCCTCTGTTTACCATTTTTAGCACATATTGACTTCTTCTTTTGGGGAATACTGCATATCCTCAGGTGCTCAACCCATCAAATGGCCTTACAGAAGCCCAAAGTACCAGCACCAGGTGGGTCAGAGTTAGCACAGAGTGAATGCTCTGTAAGTTTCAAATGAAGGTTATTGTCAAGAATGTTGTTGTTATGTGCCATGGAGTTGGTTCCAACTCATAGTGTCCCTGCATAGGGTTTCTGAGGCTGTAAATCTTTATAGGAGCAGAAAGCCTCATCTT
>NW_006408594.1:13464102-13465289 GCF_000296735.1 Chrysochloris asiatica
GGAACAAATCTTTACAGCGAGGATCATTCCCACCCCCTCCATACAAAAAGTAGACAGGGATGGGCAACTTGGACATTGGATACCCACAGTGGAGGGGCTACAAAGGCAAGAAATGACTGGCTTACAAGCTTTCAACAGGGAGCCTATATCCAGAGGGTGTGGAGAAAGGTAGAAGTTTTCTCTCCACTGAGTAGTATCCAATCTGTCTGGGCAGGGCTGGTGAAAGGAGATGCAGATAGGTCTCTTGTGATATAATTGCGAATAATTGTTATCAGGACTGATTGTGAGGGTTGGAAATGTAAAGGTAGATGTTTTGTAGCAAAAGGCGGGGAGTGATTGACTTTGCAGTCTGGGAGCGGAGGTCCCTGGAACCATCAAGGGAGAAGAGCAGAGAGTGGGACACTACCCAGAGAAGCAGTGACACCAGAGATGGAGGCAGGGATGATGATGTGGAGAGTTGGAGCGGCTGGGGACTCTAGACCCAGAGAGGGAGAGGGTCTGTGTGCTGATGACCGGGAGGCAGGCTTGTAGTGTATACCCTTTGGTTGGTTGATAATGCATGGAGGGGATTGTAACCATGGCAATGAAACTATATACAATAGGATGTATGTAAAACTAATGTTCTCTCATGTAAACTATCACATAATTCACAATAAAACATTAAAAAAAATTAGATACTATATTTGGTCAAACAGTTAATTAACTCATCCCTAATGTAATGGTGTGACACTGTGGGTTCATGTGCCAGACTGCAAAACTTTGAACTGCAAGGTTGGCAGTTCAAGCTCACCAGCTGCTCCTCGGAAACCCTATGCAGAGTTGCTGTGGGTCAGAACTGACTAGATGGCACTTAACAACAACAACAATGTAATGACTCGGACTATGGTTGTCTTGGCAGGGCCAGACCAAATGATTTCTTGAACCTTATATGTCCCTTTTCAACTTTATCTTTAGGTAAATGTTGTCTTTTTGATCTTCAATGGTTGAACATACCTTACTAGTGTTGTTGTTCCTTCTATATATCTATCTACTGCTTGGCTGAAAATTGGGCCCCATGAGTGAGTTCCTTTCTAGACCTGAAGGGTAGTTGAGGGCCACAGTCTCAGGTTCCTCCAGTCTCTTTCTAATCAGTAAGCTAAGTTTGTTTGTTTGTTTGTTTGTTTTTTTGTATATAATTTTTTTTTTTT
>NW_006408594.1:13468394-13469253 GCF_000296735.1 Chrysochloris asiatica
TCCTTTATATGTGGTTCAGAGTTCTGGGACCAGCCCCTGAGCCTGCTTGGTCGGGTATTCTGTGTTGTTGTTGGAGGAGCTCTCTGCTATACGTCCACCCGATCCGCCATCTTGTTTGTTCTCCTGTTTGTTTTTTTAATATATAATTTTAAGTTTTTTTCCACATTTTTCTCCCATTCTATCTAGGACCTACTAAAGATCCCTTTCAGAGCAGTTGATAGTAGTAGCTGGGCACAATCTAGTTCTACTTTCAAAGACATGGTGACTGATGTTCACATAGCTGATTTCAAACATCTTCAAATTTTCATCACTCTTCTCTCTTCTGAGCAGAGAGAAATCAATAGTTGCACTTTAAATGGCTCCTCATGAACCTTCCAAATCCCAGTCGCTATTTACTAAAGTAGGATGCAAAACATTGTCTTTGTTCACTATTTTATTCCAATTGACCATGGTGTCCTCTGAAACTATGATCCTGAGCACCCCAGGCCCAGCAACTCATTGCCTTAGTATGTTTGATAATATCTAAGACATTTTCATCATTTTGTCCCCTGCATTCTCCACCACATTCTTAAGTGTGTTTGCAGAAAAGGTAAATCCCCAGGTGCAGCTCTCCTCTTTGTGGGTGTTCTCCCACTCTCCTTCCCATCCCTGCTCAGCCTGTGTATCTACCCATGGACCACTGTTGTTCCAGGGTTGTGCATATAACCCTATTTACCTCTATCCCTTCTAACCCTTGAGAACCTCCCTGTGTTTTCACCTGTCTTCATTATTCTTCTGTCAAACTCCCTCTTCTTGTAAATTTCTATCTCAGCAACCAAGTCAACATGTGTCTACCCTCTAGTTACATAGTCCTGCTATG
>NW_006408594.1:13470703-13472046 GCF_000296735.1 Chrysochloris asiatica
TCTAGATTTTACAGTTAGGGCTTTAATCCATGTCGAGTTTGCTTTAGTATATGTTGCGAGGTATGGGTCTTGTTTCATTTTTCTGCAAATGGATTTCCAATTTTGCCAGCACCATTTGTTGTAAAGATTGTCTCTTCTCCACTTAATGTGTTTTGAATCTTTATCGAAGATCAGTTAACTAAAAAATAACAAATACTGGCAAGGGTGTGGAGAGACTGAGACCTTCCTACATTGCTGGTGGGACTGTAAAATGGTTCAACCACTCTGGAAAATGATATGGCGCTTCCTCAGAAAGTTGGAACTAGAGATGCCTTATGATCCAGCAATTCCTCTACTTGGTATATATCAATAAGAAATTCGAGCCAGAACAAGAAAATCTATAATCATAATTTCCAATATTCTTAGAAATGAAAATTTGGAAATTATGATTATAGAAAGCTTATAAACCTATATTCAGCCTGTAACTGATTGTATTAGCTAAAAGAGGAATTAGAATTTTCCCAGGGAAATAGGCTTCTTGTGGAATATGGGGTGGAATCCTGAGCCCCATCCAGAACCTTCTGAGGTGGGACATTCCCACTTAAGAAGACATGCAGACCAACCTAGAATAGCTAGAAGAATAGAAGATACTTTTTGAAAGAAAAATTATCAGAAAAAATCCAACTGTTTGACTGTTAGAATATCAAGCAAGCTGTTTGCCTTGGCGCCACCAAGGCAAAAAAATTCAGCCCATCAGAAAAACCCCCTTCTAAGAGTGAAACTCAAAGGGAACCCACAAGCAGTCTAGTATGCTTGCTGGTGACCAACCTAGTCTACTTCTGAGTGGAATGGGGGAACTACAGCAATGAAGACACACACTGAGTTTGAATATGTTCCATCAACACCCGTTGACCTTCAGATTCGAGAGAGAAGAGGATGATGGGCTGGCTGGTCTCAAGGTCAGGGTGATGTGTGAACTCCTAAGCCCATGAACACTGATCTAGCCAGCTGAGAGTGAAGTGTGAGTGGCCATCTGATCTGAAGTGTGGAGAGGCGTGTGAGAATTCCCAAACTTGTGACAGTACCCATTTGACCTAGCTTGGATGGCTAGCTGATCAGAACTCAATCAGATGAAGAGAAAGAAGTTTGGTACTGTGAACAATCATAAATCGCTATAATTTGATGAACTGGACTTTGCTTATGGATGCAGTTGCTCAAAATTACAATTGAAATGGAGGCATTCTTCATATCAAGGATCAAGTTTGTCTCCTCAGTGCACTGAGTTGATAGGGACAGACAACTTAGACATTGATTATCAAAAAATATGCTCTAAAGGCACTAAATGGTTGGCTTACAAGATTTCA